>NC_034594.1:89473409-89476258 GCF_900095145.1 Mus pahari
TTGGGTACTTTCTCTAGCTCCTCCATTGGGGGTCCTGTATTCAATCCAATAGTTGACTGTGTGCATTCACTTCTGTGTTTGTCAGGCACTGGCATAGTCTCACAAGAGGCAACTATGTCAGGGTCCCTTCAGCAGAATCTTTCAGGTATGTGCAATAGTGTCTTGGTTTGGTGGCTGATGAGGGGATGGATCCCTGGGTTGGGTAGTCTCTGGATAATCCATGCTTTCCTTTTAGCTCCAAATTTTATGGGTATTTTGTTCCCTATTCTAAGGAGGAATGAAGTATCCACAAGTTGGTCTTCCTTCTTTTTTGTTTTCTTGTGATTTCCAAATTGTATCTTGGGTATTCTAAGTTTCTGGGCTAATATCTACTTTTTAGTGAATGCATATCAAGTGACTTCTTTTGTGATTGGGTTACCTCACTCAGGATGATATCCTCCAGATACATCCATTTGCCCAAGAACTTCATAAATTCATTGTATTTAATAGCTGAGTAGTACTCCATTGTATACATGTACCACATAAAATAGCTTATTCTAAAGCATGAACATTCATTGGCAGTTATGAAAACAAACTGTAGCACTTGTTGGTGAGGAAAATCGTTCAAACTAGTTACCGGAAAAGAATAAGAGTATGCACAGAGTTTGATGAATGTCTTTTTAAAAACCTCATTCTTTTCATCTCACGTTCATGCACTTGAGGTGAGTTATTACAATCCATGGAGAGGTTGACTTCTCTAGAATATATTCTTTATTAGGCAGAAACAATTGTGTGATTGTGGCACTCCCATGATTCAGGAGGCTTTGACTTACATACATTTGATATGGCACTTGAGAAAGGATATAACACGAAACAGACCGGCAATTGAGACCAACTGCAGGCTCGGCTCGTAGTTCCTACCTCTAATCTAGTGTAGATTTAAAAGCTTCATGAACCATGCTCATCCTATCCCTCTATAGAAGGCATATCTCCATAGAAGACAACATTAACCTTTTTTTGTTGTTCTAATAAAAGCACATACTCTATACTATTCTTTTACTGATTTGAGATAGGCTCCAAAACCCCACATTTGACTTCTGTAAATAGGAATGTTGCTAAAAATATACATTTCAGTCAATGTCTTAAAAGATTGATCATGGGCTGGCTTGATATTTTATTCCAATACTACTTACATGTGGGAAGTAGGTGTGGCCAAGCCCCGTGTTCCCTGTTTACCAAGAACCTGAGCCTGTGCACTTGTAAGATCCTGTGCTGCCCACTTGGTGAGTCACTGGCCCATCACTGCGAGTCCTGCCTGCATGCATGGCTCGTGTTCAGAGCATGCTGAATGCTGATTGGATCCAGGAGGGGGAGGGTTATTCCCTCCCAGAGGCAGAGGACTGATGAAAAACAAAAACAGGATGAGCCTGAGATAAAGAGGAGAGTTGTTGGAGAAAGCTTCCTTGGCGTTCCTGTCATTTTTTTTCCTGTCTCTGCCAGTCAGTCGGAGTGTGGGGTTGCTGCATTTACAGGGTTTTGCTCTACAAAACTTTAACTATCAATTTTCACACTCTAGAATCACTGAAGAAGGGAGTTTCACTTTAGGGATTGACCAGATTGGACTGGCCTGTAGGAAATATGCTTGATTTTTAACTGATACAGTAAAGCCCAGTCCACTGTGTTTGGTATCATTCCTTGGAAATGTAAGACTAAAATGTATAGAAAAGTTAACTAAGTGTGAACTTTAGAGAACCAGCAAGAAGCATTGCTCCATGAATTCTACTTGAGTTCCTGCTTGAGTTTCTGCCCTGACTTTGACATAGAAGTGTCAAATATATAAATCCTTTCTTCCTCCAAGTAGCTTTTGGTCAGAGTGTTTGTTTGTTTGTTTGTTTGATTGATTGATTGATTGATTGATCAATTGATGTTTTCTTTCCCAGCAACAAAAACAAACAAGAACAGTGTTTAACTCATGAACCTATAGATTCTTTGTCCATAGCTTTTTTGAGTTTTTACTCAATACTTTTGGGCTGTGATTGACCATATTTATATGGAATTGAAAAGCAAAGCTGTAGATATGTGTGCCCTAATACTGCTTTGTCAAGTATATACGTCTAGCAGGATTGAGAGAGGATAGCTGTTTCATACTAAGAATGAGTTAATCAAGACTTCATACTTAGTGGAGATTTATGACTTAGGACTTGACAAATTCACATGCTGCTGTACATACCTACTTATGACTCCTTTAATTCTGAATTTCCAGAAACAAACAGAGATCAAATTTGAGTTGCCAATGGGGCTCAGCAGAGTTTCATAGCATCACTAACTGATTTTGTTTACAGAATTCTTTATTATAGAGACCTATT
Organism: Mus pahari; assembly: GCF_900095145.1. NCBI lineage: Eukaryota > Metazoa > Chordata > Mammalia > Rodentia > Muridae > Mus > Mus pahari. The sequence continues at coordinate 89,475,755 of NC_034594.1, forward strand.
CTCTGCAATGTTGAACACTGAGAAAAGTATTTGTCCCTTACTTGATAACAACTGAAATCAGTTTTGTAACAACTGGAATTTCTCAAAGCACTACAAAATGTCTCTTAGCATCACATGTATATGGGAACCATGAGATATTTCACTTTAGAGCACAGTTACATTCCTCACACCTTGAATAAGGCATGGCACAAGGAGGTTGTTTTATTTTCCAGTGAAATATGAACAAAGCTTTTGTAGTGTCTTATTTAAAAAAACACTTAAAGCCAATATATTAGTCATTAGTTCTGTGAATAAATTCAAAAGTAACACAAAGAAGGGCATATTTAGGCTCAGAGTTCCAGGGGAAAGAGTTCATTATTGTTAGTGTAGGACCCCCGAGTGAGGGAACTCCCTCGGGTCCGCAGGTCGCAGGAATGAGGAAGAGTCCCTCGGAAACAGAGAAGCCGACTTGTAGTAAACACTCGAGGTACTTTAATATCAGAGTACTCTGGGTGGACTCGTATC
>NC_034594.1:89476653-89497987 GCF_900095145.1 Mus pahari
CTCTTTACTAGCCACATTCCTAATGATCTAGGGAACAGGTTTTGGGGAATTTTTTAAAATTTAGGGCTCTACATTAGAATGGCATAGCTGCAGAAATATGCAACGTCCTGTCACTTTGCTGACATCTGCAGTCAGGAAGGTTAGAGATGAGTGCTGGTCCTCATTCAATTTCCCTTTAGTTTTTAGTCCAGGATATTATCTCATGGCATGATTCAGTCCATAGGTAATGTGGGTCCTTCTATCTCAGTATAATCTAAATAATCCTACACAGATCTGCTTGTCTTTTTGATAGTTATCCATCCTATAAACTAAAATTAAAGCTGACAGGCCACATATAATTCTTCAGTTACTCTGTACTACCTAAAGTTTGTATGTATTTTTGAATACAGTAAACATGAACTTCAAGCAATGGAATTGACAGACTCAAGGACATCTATCTGGAGACTTTGTAAACACTGACAAATACCATATACACATTGCTATTTATTATCATTATTATTATTATTATTATTATTATTATTGAATATCATTGGGATTGAGATAATCTTTATTAGTTTATCAAAAGCCAGTCTTACTAGAAAGTAAAAACCACATCCAGAGGTTACCACTTTTATACTTCGGTTGGTCTTCCATGATGCTTCCATTGAAGTACAGTAGTGAAATATAGTATTGAAGTATAGTAGTGAAACTACAATGCCCCCAGAGATGAGAGTTAGAAGCAACAAAATTCACAGAGGCTTTAAGGCTATGTTTAAGACAAATTCAATGGCATGAAGCATCTGCAACCATACCCACAATTGTGAACACACACACACACACACACACACACACACGTAGCAAAATTTACCCCCAAATAAATTTAAATATTAATATAACAGTACGCATGTGATTGGTCAGGGAAAAGGTAGGTGGAGTTAAGACTTTCAGAGACTGAGGAAGAGAGAGGACAGAGGAAAAGGAAGGAAGATTAAGGAGGAGGAAGACAATCTATATTCTGTTTGGCTATAAATAGCCACAGATAGCTATGATTATCTTGCAAGGGATGGATAATTTCAAGACAAGTTGTCTTATGTAGCTGGGAAGCTTGTATCATTATCAACTGGCTCTGAAATCATTGTGTGGACATCGTGTGCATTGAGAATTTATTAATATATAAATCTGAATGATTCATTATAAGCTTCTAGAGTTTTGATTCTACAGGGTTAGTGGGATTGAGGACAGCTACCCACCGAAGCTAGATGGCTGGAAATGTGAGCAGAATCTTCAGCAAGAGAGGTGGCGAGACCGGCGAGATAGAGTAGCTGTGTATAGTGTGGGATGGTTCCACTTTTTAAATATTTCCTGAAAATGCGTAGCATTCAAAGAAAGGTAAGAATCCACTAGAAATTTAAGATTACTAGCCTGAGAGAGTTTCATTTTCTAACTGAGAGAAGGGTGACACTGGAGTGAATCATGTGGACTCAAGCTCTGGAACTTTGAAACAAAGAAAGAGGGCACTGAGGTCTCATGCTGTGGAAAGAGACAAGATGGCTGCTCTGAGTCAGAGAACTGGAGAATGTAATCCAAGTACATGTTGGGGCAGATATTGATTTAACTGTGAATTTATAATGTTGGGATTATTTGCTTTTAGGATAGATTTGTATACAGATTTTGTCGGAATCACTTGTGAAATTCTGCCCAGAGTAGAGAAGTAGGATAGGGAAAATGAGACACTAACTCCAAGTTGAGAGGGCTATGATAATTATCTACTATGAACAGGTATTAATTAGTACATGGCTATGGCTCCAGGTAGAAAGCATCACAGATAGATATAATACTAAGTAACCATAAAATAAATATCTGTGATTTTGGGTAGATAACCCAATAAATAGATGGTATAACAGGATGGCTACTCTAGGCAGAGAGCTCACCAAATAAGAACTACCTGCCTCCTATAGGCAGATATTAATGAGAGTTTGAATTAATTGCTTTGAAGATGGTATAAAGATCTACTGCTGTATTAAGTCTTACAGGATACTCAAATTCTGTCTAAGGTCTGCTCCACAGGAATTCTGGGATTTAATCCTGGTTTGACTAGCTGCCTGCTTCTAAGCAAGTATATATATATAGAAGTGTGAATCAATTGTTTTAAGGTTAGTATAATAAGCTCTGCAAGATAATTGACTCATATTCACTAACATGTGCTCCACAGGAATTTTGGATTATTATCCTACATGACAAAATATAAAAAGCCTAAGAATAGGCACATACAGTATTTTAGTTTATCTCATTTGTTTGAATTGTTTTAATTTCAAAATGGGTGTGATTTTGAGCTTTGTGGCTATATTATTCCTCTGGGAGAAAGGTAAAAATATTTTTTTCTGGTTACCGGCTTAAGGATATGCTGATTTGGGAGAAAGGTTTTGTCTTTGCATTTTTAGAAATGATGATTAGTGTCTATACATCTTCCAGAGTAATATGGATCATATATTATGAAGGGAGACACCCTGAAGAACTAGATTTCAGAGAATCAAAAAAAATTACCTTGATGATAGTAAAATTTTGTTTTGAGATTTGTGTATTACAGGATATACAACCTTGGTGAGTCTCATTATCAGACATGCTGAACTGACCTGCTTGAACTCCTGGTATCTTGGACTCTCAGTTGATTCCAGTCAGTCCACAGACATCAGAGATTAGTACAATCATTGGTGTGGCCTTCTTAAGTCCAACCAACTCCTGCATTTTCCCTACCCTTACCCCAAACCCCTTCATAAATATCTCTATACCCATATTCATCTTGAAGACGTTATGAAGAGTCATTGTGCCAGTTCCCTGGGCTTTGGGTCTGAAGGTGGTTATTCTAAGGTTGCCTTTCTGGGGAATTTAGAAATAGTCATAATTGGAACAAGGAGGAAATAGCTAGAATTGATTGTGTAGCCATAATCTCATTTGGTAGAAATCTTTATAATGCTACTAAGTTGGAGTCATAATTTCTTATTTTGGTATAGCATTTATGTTGATACAAAATCAAGCTTTTCATTGGTATAGATATCTTCTTTTGATACAAAATATATAACAGGTACAAGGCTTGGGCCCAGTCATTCTATAAATGCCAATACAAATGCCAGATCTGAAATGTTTAAGTCTGTGAGTTAAGGGCCAAATAGCAAATTTGTGCCTCTGAGTTTGTTTTCAGGATGTTTTCAGATATTTTAATTAGAAATAGCTGAGGGAAATTAACAGACAACAGTTGGGATTACTTTACATAGGTAGTTGGTTTCAAAAATGTTACAAATCCACAGATGTGACACTTAATGTTATTTATTCACTTGTTGAAACAAACCTACTATGAACAGCTCCACATTTGTGGATTCAAAGAAGCAGATGAGTATCTATCTATACCTCCAGGTGAGGTGATATATTGTGCCTAGGTGGCCAGTGGGCAGAAACTACCTATCTCTCCTATAGACCTGTACAGTCCTTGAGTGGACACAAGTTACAGGTTAGGACAGCTTAGTTCTGCTAAGACAGAATAAGCTAGTCCTTAATAATTTCTGTTTTTCAAGGTCTGTCAGAATATCCTGGGCCAGAAGGCTGAAGACTGATTCTCCAACTTGCTAATTTTCTGAGGCTGTATAGATAGGCAGCTGTCTCTACAATTTGTCTCAGTTCTGGAACATGTGTTAGGTTTCCTATATTTTAAGATAATTGGTTATTATTGAATTTTTGACAGGTTTGAAAAATTATTTATAGTCTTATAGCCTACCCAGACTATTTACATTGAGAGAGCAGATTAGAGGGGATGATTTTCAGATGGCATACTACCTAAAGTCAGCACATAAGTCAGGTGCAGAATTATAAGCCTTAAGTTAGGAAAGATGACAGAGTGTTCTATTTTATTGACAAAAAGGATGGTCTGGGTGTTAGGTCTACCTTGTACCTTATAAATTAAAAAAAAAATGGTAATAGTTTTGCTCAATTTACATATGAGAAAGAGGAAAGTTTCCTTTATATATGAACAGAAATGTGAAATGTAGCAGAAATTTCCCACAGTTAATTTAAATATTAATACAAGAAGACTGTGGTTAGACAGGGAAAAGGGAAGCAGAGCGAAAAGTTTCAAAGACAGAGTCCAAGAGAAGACAGAGGAGAAGGAAGGAAGATGGAGGGAGAGGAATATAATCCAGATTCTGTGTGGCTTTAAATAGCCACAGATAGCTATGAATATCTTATAAGGGATAGATAATTACAGGGCAACTTGATTTATGTAGCTAGGAAGCTTGTATCACTATCAATTAGCTCTGAAATTATTGTGCAGACTTCTTGTGAATTAAGAATTTATTGATATGTAAATCTGACTGATTCATTATAAACTTCTAGAGTTTTGATTTTACCAGTGTTTTTTTTTAATATTTCCCACAACACACACAAACACACAGTGTACAATGGAAATTTGATCACTATATCCATTAGCTCATAGTATTCCATCAATATCAGTAACTTTCATATATAGCTAATCTACCTCAGGGATTGTCACAGGTAGATCAGGGAGATATTCCTGGTACTGTTTCCAGTTTCACGTTGCTTTCTTAAAATTCAATCTCAAATCTTTATAGTAACAAGTGCATTCCTTATTGAGCCATCTCCCCTGAACAACAGTAGTCATTTAATAGAGCACTCAGTTGGAATAATTGACTGGAACAATGAAATTCATTTATTGATAATAAATGAGTAATGACTTTGTTTGTAACATATACTCTATTATACCTAGAGTAAAGGTCATAGCAACTCATGGATAGCTGGATCCTTAGTAATCATTACATAAAACTAGGCAACACAAGTCAGAAATAAATAACCAAGTGGTTTGTCTTTATTCATTTATTTTATTTAAAATCAACACATCAGGTCAAAGTAATTCCCTTAAATTAAAAAAAAATTAATTTTACCTGATCTTCAGAATGGCTGTAATGTTGTTAGAATAATGATGGCTGAGAGTTTAGCAGTATGAATTGTAGAAATAGGAGGTAGCCCAGGATTCCCAAAACATATCCTTGGATGATATGGCTCCTCATTTGCTTGAAAATTTTTGTGGGAAGAAAAAAAAAAGCTAGCCGGGCATGGTGGCGCACGCCTTTAATCCCAGCACTCGGGAGGCAGAGGCAGGCAGATTTCTGAGTTCGAGGCCGGCCTGGTCAACAAAGTGAGTTCCAGGACAGCCAGGGCTACACAGAGATACCTTGTCTTCAAAAAAAAAAAAGGTTCATTTTTGATAAAAGAGAGAGGCAAAGGATGATAGATGTAAATTCATGAACACTGATCTGATTGTTTATATTGATTGCAAACTCGACATAATCACTGAATAGTCAAGCCTCTAGGCTTGTCTGTAAGTATATTCGAATTTCTTAGAGGAACAGAGCCAGTAGGATGAACATATACACTAAACAGTAGATATAATATATGGTCAGCTTAACTTAAAATACCAGTAACATCTAAATCTCACCTTGATCACATAGTTATATGGTACACAGGTTGGGTACCTCAGCAGTTACAATGAGGCATTAAAAAGCCGAGAGACTTCCAGAAGGCCACTGCTCCTTTATACATAATGGAAACCAGGAAATTCTGTATTGACACCAATGAAGGAAAAGTCAGAATGAGCAACATAGTAAATCACATATGCGGCAAGGGAAAGACAAAGTAAGCAACAGGAAGCATGTTCTTCCTTCTGCCATGTATTTCTTGTAGACTGTATCCATAGGTCCTCCCATTGATGATCAACTAGGCCATGCTCTCTCTTGTGAGTCTGACAAATACAGAAGTGGATGCTCACAGTCATCTATTTGATGCAAAACAGGGACCCTAATGAAGGAGCTAGAGAAAGTATCCAAGGAGCTAAAGGGGTCTGCAACCCTATAGTAGGAACAACAATATGAACTAACCAGTAACCCCCAGAGCTCTAGTTGCATATGTAATAGAGGTTGAATATTTCTTTAGGGGCTTCTTGGCCTTTCAAGTCTCCTCAGTTGAGAATTCTCTGTTTAGCTCTTTTTCTTTCATTTTCTTTTCTCTCTTGTGCACAAAGATTTAAGGAGCTCAGAGCTTTCTTTTCACCTGGCAAGTGAGGGGCCCTTGAGCTCCCTTTTCACCCTTAATCCCCTGAATAAAAATAGCAGGAAACAATTACCAGAATCCAGCAGCTTTTAATCACAGAATAGCAAGGGGAAGTTACATTGTCAGTGGCTGTCAGCATCTCCCCTCTAGAGCTATAAGGAGACTTACAATGCCAGAGAGATAATCATCTTCTGTCCTTTTTCCAATGCTGTGCCTCACCTCAGTACCTCAAGGCTAAAGTGAATTCCCCAGCAATATATATATTCTATATATATATATATATATATATATATATATATATATATATATATATATATATNATATATATATATATATATATATATATATATATATATATATATATATTATATATCCAAAACTTAAGTCTATGAAATAATTTTAGATAATGTCTTCTGCTGTTTGTATTCTCATGTAATAAATTGGCAAACAATATTTGAAGTGAGGAAATCGATGGAGTAAACAGAATAACTTTCTGATAGTTCATGGTGTTCAGCCAAATTACTCTATTACTATCTCCTTATCCTCTGTGGAAGAGGAAACCCTGTGGCTTTCTTCTCATAAGAGCAACCTTGTAGATTTTTAACCCAATGTAATTTTAGGATGATTACTTTCATATAAAAATGATATAAACTCTGATATCGGGAAAAGATAACTACAGGTAAAACATGACAGATTTCTGGTAGAAATGCTTGGTTCTGAAACGGTAGCCTTATTAGATTGTCTTCTATCTGTGTGTCTTTGTCTATCGCTTTCTATCTGTCACTTTGTCTGCCTGTCTCTCTCTGTCTCACTCTGCTTTTTTTTTTTTTAAGACAGGGACTCACATTGATTTTGGAACATTTTAATTGGTTAGGTTGAATAGTTGCCAAGCCACTGTGACCCTCCCTTCTGCCCAGTACTTAGATTAGAGCTCCACATTGCACCTGCTTTTTACATGATTTCTTAGAGAGTGAATTCAGTTCCCTATCTTTGTATAGCATAATTTTTATGGACTGAGCCATCTGATACCCACAAACATAATCTGAATTTAATGTCTTGCAATACTATTAATGTCTATATTCAGGTAAACCCTTTGAGGTGTTTGTGACTCTAGGAGTTCATTTGTAAACAAGATAATGCTGAGGTCAAGTGGGACAAAGTGAATGTTTATGTAAGGTGTTTAGTGCTCTTCCTGGTGCATATAGAATTCTATTCTTACTACTATCTCATACCATTCACTGCAGTGATCTTAGCGATTATGCTGAGTCAAGGATGAATGATCAGAACATCTTCCATTCAGTAAAACATTGGTACTAGGAGTCTCTACAAAGTATGTGCTGAAGGAAGGCCCAAATAGTCACATATCCCCAATCTAAGAGAAATGGAACTTCATAAATGTTTTACTATCCGGCCTGGTATTTGCTTGAAAGAGTGTTATGTGACCAAGTAAATAAGTATACAAAAGCAGGTATATAAATCAAGTAATATTTTTATGATAAAGAATAAAGACATTTATTTTAAAACTATTGTTTACTATATGTGTGTGAACATATACACTACCATAATACACCTATTAAGTATACACTATACATACATATACAAATACACTATACATAATAAGCCTATTAAGTAAAATTAAAACATGTACTAATGAGACCATATGCCCTTTCCTTTTCTCATAAAGAAGTAAATCTTGGCTATAAGGTATCTCCAAGTGTCTTCAAAGTAGATCGGTATTTTAATTTTTTAATTGTTAATGATGAGAATAACATGGCCATCTGTAAGCATGTTTTAAAATATTGAAGGTATATTTAGGAATAACTGAAAATTATTTCCAGATACCAAGTCAAAATTAATTCCACAATTTTATGAAATTTAAGGTAGGAACCCAGACAGTAAATATTAAAAATAAATGTTAACACAAGTCACAGAGCAAATACTTTGACATTCCATGCTGAGCAGGGCAAATATTAAAACTTTTTGATTTTCATTATTAAATTATTAAGTGTCTATAAGATCAAATCCTTTGGAATACCAATAAAAAGACTGTAGTCTTGGTCTGGTGAGATAGATCAGTATTTTAAAGTACATAATGCTCTACAGCAGATTAAATCAGTTCATATCCAAAGTTTAATAACTCATAACCATTTAAGTTGTATTTTCAGGGGAAATAAAACCTTCCTAGGCACCTTCATTTATTTATATTTACCCCTAAACAGACAAAGACAGAGAAACAGATACACTCAAGCAATATTAAAAAATAAAAATATTATGATTCATAGCATAGAATAGTTTAGACAGAGCTGCATCACATGGCCTGATGAGACAGTATGCCCAAGAAAATGTATGCTTGCTGTATGTTTAGTTTCAAGACTACAACATCACAAAATGAAATGTGGAATAGCACTGGGGAAAATACAATGGATTCATTAAGCATTTATTTATGAATTAATATGTTTTTTTTTCTTTTTTCTGTTCAGAGTACCATTTACTGATTGCAGTATCATGTCCAACCTTTGCTTATGTTCTAGGGACCCACTCGTGGTCTCATACTTTTGTGGCAATCACCTGCAGAGAAATTTCCCTAGCCCACTTGTATTCATATTAAGCCTGTCTAAGGGAAGTTTTGTTGGCCTGTTTAGCCCAAGCATTTCTGTTATACATTACCTACTTATTCCTTCTCAAACATTACACACAATTTTAGCAGACTTCTCTATACATGTGTTCTTTAACAATGAGAAAAATATGCTGCCATGCTCTGAATGGTTCTTCCTAAATGTCTGTAAAGGATAGGTCCTTAATGTCTAGCATTTCTAGGAAAATTTTAAGACTAAAGTGTTCAGATTTTTAAGGAATTATTCCCTATGAGTGCAAACATTAATACTTTTCTCATGAACACCAAGTGGGCCAAGTATGATGCAGAGCTCTCTATCTATTTGGTAATATTATACTTAAAGATTTTATTTTACAAAAAAATTACAATAGGTAGAAACAGTTAATTTTTATTACGATTATTTTCTTTCTTCCCTTCATTTTGCATTTTACTTGTGTGTATTTGTGCACAGACATATAGGTGTATATTTGTGTGTGTGTGTGTGTGTGTGTGTGTGTGTGTGTGTATTGTACATGCATGCTTATTCTGCATGCACAGATATTAAAATATAACTTCTAATATTATTCTTCCTTCCATTCTTTCGAGATAATGCCTCTGTTGTTTTTCCATTGCATTCTAAGCAATTAGATTCCAAGTATATTCCTCTCTCTACCTCACATCTCCCAATGTAATTACAGATGTTTTGTGTTATGTGTCTTCTTAGATTGTCATAATTAACCCACTGTATCATCACACTAGCTCCAAAATTTTGTTTGTTTTTGTTTTTAAGACAGTAGCTCATACATTCCAGGCTTTCCTCAAAATTGCTATGTAACAGTGCATGTCATTATTCTGCTGATAACTATGTCCTTACCCCTGGAATTAAATACACACAGCACCACTCCAAGTTTAGGTGGTGCTAGGGATCCAACCTAGGGTTTCTTGAATTATAAGTAAACATCATGTCAATTGAACCATGTTGCCAACCTTGATTATGTTCTTTTCTTTTTCCAGTTTTTTTGTTTCTTTTTTGTCACAATCTTCATGTAATTCATCACTTAACAAACATTATGGTGGCACATGAATATTAAAACTACCTTTTATATCAAGGGGTAAAAAAGACCAAACTGAGAAAGATATTAGTTTAGTTTTATAATTTTAATTAGTATTAGGAATTTAGATTTCATTTTGTTTAATCAAGGATGTTGTAGATGAGATGACTTAGCAAGTATAAGCACTTACCATATAAATCAGCTTATGTTCAATCACAGGTAATGTGTAAAAGTCTTTGTGGAATCAGAAATCTTTAATCCTAGAGGATGGGAGACAAAGACAGGGGAACTCACAGTAATGTCATTTATGAAACCCAGGTGCAGAAGAAATGAGGGATCCTGATTCCCAGATGAGGAGGAAAGACACCTGTCAAAACTTGCTCTCTAACCTCTACCCATGTGACATAGCTTTCACGTTCCTCCATTTCTCCAGAAAAATGAATAAATCATTTAACAATTAATCATTATTTTTTTTTTAATGCTATTGGTTTTGATCCCAACCTTAGTTCACGTTTATTTTATTGGTGTACGTGTTGGGAGAAGTTAACGTAGACGATGGAATAGAAAATAAGGGAAATGTGACATATGCAAAACAGAGTTTCCCAACCACAAAAAAGAAGTAACCATATGTCAGTTTGCATTTTTTAATTTTTATTTTTATTGGTTATTTTGTTTACATTTAAAATGTTTTCTCCCTTCTCAATTTCCCCACCCCCACAAACTCCCATATGCCTGTCTCCCTCCCTCCCCTGCCTCTAGAAGGGTACTCCTCCACCTGCCAACCCACTCCTGCTTCATTGGCCAACATTCCCCTAACCTGGGGCATCAAGCTTCCACTGGACCAAGGGTCTTACCTCTCAGTGATGCCAGATAAAGCAATCCTCTGCTACATATCCACCAGGAGCCATGGGTAACCCCTATGCATTCTTTGGTTGGTGGTTTAGTCCCTGGGAGCTTCGGGATGATCTGGTTGGTTGATACTTTAGTTCTTCCTATGAAGTTGCAAAGCTCTTCAGATACTATAGTGCAATAGTATATCTGCATCTGTATTCATCCAACTCTGGCAGATCCTCTCAGGTGACAGCTATACTGGGCTCCTGTCAGTAAGCACTTTTTGGGATCAGCAATAGTGTCTAGGTTTGGTGTCAGCAGATGGGATGGATCTCTAGGCGGGGCAGTCTCTGGATGGCCTTTCCTTCAGTTTCTGCTCCACTCTTTGTACCTGCATTTCTATTTGACTGGAGGAATCCTGGATTATTATTTTTGAGGTAGATAGGGGGTCCCATCCCTCAACTGGGGGCTGTGACTATCCACTGAATATGATCTCTACAGATTCTATATCACCTTTGTTGGGTATTTTTGCTAAAATCTTCCCTGTTGGGTCCTGGGAAACTCGAGTCCCTGGCATCTAGGACTTTCTAGTGGCTAACCCCAGTTCCCCCTCCCCAACTGCTACACACCTATTTTCAAAATCCTGACCTCTGTACTTATCCCCATTTCCTCCCATATCTGAACTGGTCTCCCTTTTTCCCTCCCCCTCCTCTCTCGCTCCAAGATCCCTGTCTCCCTTTACTTCCCAGAAATTATTCTCATCCCCCCCCCCCCGTAGTACTATAGCATACACACTTTGGTAGAATCTTTTTTCTTCTTGGGTTTCATATGGTCTGTGAGTTGTATCATGGGTATTCTGAGCTTCTTTTTGGCTAATATCAGTTTGCATTTTTATTTGGCAGATTTTTCCCGAGATGTTTCCCGAGATGTGGGTGCCAGAGTTCTGTTGTAAATATATCAGTTAGAACTAGGTACTCACAATCAGTTGTTCTCTGAAGTCTGACTACTTTTGCCTTCTTGTAATAATCTCCTTCTGCTTCAAAAAGAAGCTTCTATACTTGTGTGTATAGTATTTAGAACAGTTAAAAATCATACTATGCAAATTCTCACAATGACTGGAGAGTGAGCAAGAGAGAGAGAGAGAGGGAGAGAGAGAGAGAGAGAGAGAGAGAGAGAGAGAGAGAGAGAGAGAGAGAGAGAGAGAGAGTAATGAGGTCTCTGGTAGATGATGCAATCCAAAGTGGCCAGCCCTAAGGTATAAATGATCTCAACAGGTCGTATTTATAAATGTATATGCATATACATAAAAATAATAATCAAAGGTCATGAATTTGAGAATGAGTGGAAGGTGGGACATGGGAGAATTTGGAAGGAGGAGGAGGAATGATGGAAATTTAGTACTTGTATATGAAATTCTCAAAAAATTAAATAAAATATTTTTAAGGTCTTGCAAACTTTATATGACCCAGCACAAGGGAAGGCCTGGGCCAAGTAATGGGAGTGGGTGGGTAGGGGAGCAGTGTCGGGGGGTATAGGGAACTTCTGGGATAGCATTTGAAATGTAAATAAAAAAAAGTTATTTTATATACAACTGAAAATGATTATATTAATAAAACTGAGTCAATTGATGCACTCATGCACATGTACACACATAGACATGTATACACACACACACACACACACACACACACACACACACTCGACTACAGAACTTTAAAACTGTCTAGGTCAGAATGGAGATCAACAGAAAGGAGAATACTGAAGAAAAGGAATGGTGAAAAATATGTTCAACATATAAATAAAAACTACTACATATAAATGATTGAAACAATGCCTTTTTTATATACTATAGGGCTGTACTAGAATTGAGAACATGAGACCATTACATTAAATATTTGATTAATACATCTATTTGATTTTATATCACTGGAAGATAGCATTTCCACACTAAAATAGACCTTATCTGCCATTCAATTCAGACTCCCACAGAACTCCTTTGTGGGATTCTTGTCTATAGCATCCTGATGCTACCTAAAATCACTACTGGAGATTGGCAGACATTATGGAAAAAGACAATTCTGAACATGTTTCCCTAGTGTAATGCCTGGTGTATGTATGTATGTATGTATGTATGTATGTATGTATGTATGTATGTATATGTATGTATGTATGTATGTATGAATTTATTTACTTATTTATCAAAGTATAATCTCTATTTTGTGTCTGATTGCATATGTGCACATGCAGTTGTGAGTCAGGAGGCCATGTATTGATATCAGATATCTTGCTCACTACCTGCCTTAATTTTTGAGACAGGACATCTCACTGAACCTGGACTTTCCTAACTTAAATAAACTTGTTGACCAGTGAGACCCAAAAACCCTCTTGTAACACTTTTTCCAACAATGAGATTAAAAGTGATTGCTTACCATGCCTGGATTTTATTGGAGTATAGAGTATTTGAACTCTAGTCCTTATAACTCACTAATAAGCACTGTATCCATTTTTGATTTTCACAATCCCCTGATGGTTGACATTTGTCCAACCCTCCAGGTCTGAACAGATACAGAAACTTCTTCCTTTGCCTACGGATGTAAAAATCCAAGCACCAGTGCTGGCTTTTATTGAAATGCTCTTCTAGCTAAGTATTGCACGTTATAACAAGATTCATAGCACCTCCAGTTCCATTGCCTAATGGTTTTGTTTGTTTGTTTGTTTGTTTGTTTGTGTGTGTGTGTGTGTTTGGTTTTTTAGGGGGAAGTCATGCAAACAATAGAGAAAAGATTCATCTCTGAAATCTTTCAGTCTCTTAAGTTTAACTATAATGACATCTCATTTTCTTCATCCTCTTGACATTGTTTTGCTGAATTTATATTTTCATTTCCAATGGGAAGAGACATTTACACACAGTGGAGCTATGTGCTTGAGGCAGCAGGGAGTTTTACTGGAGAATCATGGGACAGTCTGCCTAGATAGAGCCTAAGAAACAGAAATTAATGAGATTCCTGTTAAATTGAAGAAAGAAAAGAATTTGAAAAATTCTTTCACGGATCAAGTCTCCAAGCTGCCTCTAGAAACCCTCTTTAGAGGAATGCTTCCCAATGCAGCAGAAATTAAAACTCTAACCAAGGAAACAGGCAAGAACAGTTATAACCCTAAGAGGGAAGTAAGGTAACAGCCACAATTCAAAGAGCAGTATCAGGAAATGTTAAAATAATGAGAAAGAGTCGAAGCAAGAGAGTGGAAGGGAGCCAAGGGACACTGTGTTTTTCTTTTGCTTGAACACGCAAACTCTGGAGTATGTACTTCGAAACCTCCCAAGAGATCAAACAAGAAATTACAGCCTGGAAAGAAATTGCTTGGGAAGAAACAAAGAGCATTGTGATAAACAGAAGGGCCTCTGAGGGTTTGAACTTCTGTTTTAACCCTGCTCATCCTGAATCTCAAAGCACCCTCATGCAGTGAACCAATAACAGTTTTTCCAAGTCTGTTTAGGGCACTACCCTGCACAGTAAGTGCTATTCTTGTTAGAGTTGAACAATGACACTGGGAAGAGAAAAGTGATAATCTCAGGAAGCAAGAAGGGTTTCTTCTCCATGACATTTTTAAAATACATATGAGATATTTTTCTCTCACTCTTTTGGTGTCTGTTTTTGTCTTCTTTCCTTCAACTAATATCTAATTACTGCACATTTAGCTTTCTATATCATTGACTTTCATACCTGTGGGTTCAAACAACAATAGATCTAATACAATTTTTCAAAACAAATTATATGTTTGATGTAGTACCCACAATGGTTGCATTTGTACTGAAAATGTAAAGACATGTCTCATGTCATCATTTCCTAACCAATTCAGAATAGCAATTATTTTCATATCATTTTCATTGTATTAGGCATCACCATTTATTTAGTGATGACTAAACATACATGGAAGGGTGGTTATTGATTCTATGCAAATAGTACACGATTCTATATGAGGTACATGAGAGTTGATGATTTATTTTTCTTTGTTTGTTTGTTGTCTTTGTTTTTGTTTTGGGATTTTATCAATTTAGGAGACAATTTCCTCTAGATACTAAAGAATATATAGAGCATGCACATCTGCAGACAATAAAACCTTTTTTAAGTTAATTTAAAAATATTTTTGAGAATTGCTATCACAAGAACTATACTTACATCGGTTTCATGTTTTGCTCCACCCTCAATTCTTCTCATTTCCCTCACACTCTTTTTCAAATTCATGACCTTGGCTCTAGTTCTCTAATTATTGTTGTGTACACATGATATATATATATATATATATATATATATATATATATATATATATATATCCAATAAAACCATGAGGTCATTTAATGTTGGGTTTGGATAACCTAGGCTGAGGCTTGTCCCTGAAGAAGACTAATTCCACTTCTCCCGGAAGCCATTATTAGTTCCCTGTAACTTTTCATCAATGACAGTGATTCTCAATCTCTGATCTATAACCCCTTTGACAAAATTTTACATTGAAAAATATTTACATTATGATTAATAACAGTAGCAAAATTATAGTTATGAAGAAACAAATGCAAGTTTATGGTTGGAAGTAAGCACATCATGAGTGGGTATATTAAAGGGCTGCACCATTAAGAAACAGTGATTTATGCATTGTACTTTGTGAGATTTCCTACACACACACTGGCATGCTAACTGATATTGATATTCAGGTCTTGTTTAGGTGACCATTTTTAGATGTCATTTGCTCAGATAGAAACAGAAATTATACTTATTTAATTAGGTGTCAGTATTAGGTTTTCATCTTTGGTCTCTGGCCTAACAATGGGTAACTAGGTTTATAGCATTCAGCATGAATCCCTTTCTATTAAGTAGGCCTTGAGTCTAATGAGACAACTGTTAATTAGTTCTAAAATATAAGTAATACTTCTGCTGTCTTTAGGATATTTGATCTGTACTAGTAACGGTTGTGGTTTAAAACTGGTTAGAACTGTTGATTACTTTTTTACCTTGGTGCTTGTTCGGCAGCTTCAGATAAAGCTAGTCCCAGGAAGGATTCTTCTAGGTTAATCTTGGCTCAATTCTTTCAAGTTCTGTGTTCAAAGTATGTAATATCTTCAGCAAGATCTGAGACTCAATCCAATACATCAAAAATATTGTATATTTTTTATATGTATATATGTGTGTGTATACTATTTGTATATATAGGCTATATATTTTGTATATTACATATATATATTAAATTGTATATTTACTTAATATATATAGTATATACACTCTTTTGTGATATATGTGCAATATATATATTGTTACTCTGGAGCTCACTGTTTAAACCAGGCTGGAGTGTAACTTACAGACCTACACCTGTATCTGATTAAGACCACTTATATCATTTTGGAGTCTCTCTGAGTTTCCTGGTCATTAATTTAAAAGGAGGCTCCCACGAACTGTTTCTGTTGTTGTTGTTTAAAGATAGCTCAGATATTTTTATCCAATATTCACACTGATCTGTGCTTGGAGTTTTTTATTCCTTGTTAAATGCTCAATGTTATTGTTAAACTTTTAGCCACCCCAAGTATCCAATTTCACCATGGTCTTCTCTCTCACTACTTGTGCTCTCTTTTACTGAATTACATGTCATGGTTTCCTCAGTGGCAAGACAAAATCTAATTATTTCTAATATCCCAGCACATATTGCAATAAAACTTGACAGTTGTTCAATATAGCGTTGCCTGAAAATCTAATTGATAGCTATTTCAAAGAAAGCAGAGAAGGGTTACAATACAAGCAAAGAGGTGAAGAAATTGATCAAATCCATTCACGATCTAAAAGTGAAAGTAGAAGCAATAAAGAAATAACATAGGGAGATAACTCTGGAGATTAAAAACCAAGGAAAGAGATCAGGAGTGATCTTTATGTCTATAAGTGCAAGAAATACCAAGAGAATACAAGAGACAGAATAGTGAATCTCAGGTACAGAAGATACTATAGATAAAATTGACAAAACCATCAGAGAAAATGCAAAATGAAAAAAGGTCCTAACCCAAAACACCTAGCACACAATGAGAAGACCAAACCTAAGGATAATAGATATAGAAAAAAGCAAAGATTCCCAACTGAAAGACCCAGTAAATATTTTCAACAAAATTATAGAAGAAAAATTCCATAAGCTAAAAAAAGAGATGCCCATGAGCATACAAGAAACCTACAGAACTCCAAATAGATTGCACTAGAAAAGATATTCCTTCTGTTACATAATAATCAAAACACCAAATTCCACAAAAAAAGAAAGAAAATCAAATGAGTAAGGGAAAATGGTCAAAAATCATATACAGACACATCATAATTACACCAGATTTTTCAACAAAGACTAAAAAAGCTAGAAGATACTGGGCAGATGTCATACAGACCCTAAGGGAACAAAAATGCAAGCCCAAGCTACTATACAGAGCAAAATTCTCAATTACCACAGATGGAGAAACCAAGATATTCCATGTTGAAACCAAATTTACACAATATATTTCCCAAATCACCACTACAAGGAAAAATAGATGGAAAACTACAACACAAGGGCCCAAGATTTTGCTGAATAGAAGAAACACACCTCAGTAACAAAGATGTACATTACCTCAGAGTAAAAGTCTAGAAAACAATTTTCCAAGCAAGTAGTCTCAAGAAACAAGCTGGAATAGCCATTCTAATATCAAATAAAATTGACTTTTAACCAGCAGTTATCAAAAAACATAAGGAAGGACACTTGATGCTCATTAAAGGAAAAATTTACCAAGAAGAACTCTCAATTCTAAACATCTGTGCTCCAAATGCAGGGGTACCCACATTCTTAAAAGAAACTTTACTAAAGCTCAAAGCACACATTGTACCTCACTCAATAATACTGGGAGACATCAACACCACACTTTCAATAATGGACAGATCATGGAAACAGAAGTTAAACAGAGACATAGTAAAACTAACAGAAATTATGAACCAAATAGATTCAACAGTTATAGAATATACGTTCTTCTCAGCACCTTATGGTACCTTATGGTCACAAAACAAAAAAGAATATTGAAATTATCCTATTAGATCACCATGTACTAAGGCTGATCTTCAATAACAACAAAATCAATAGAAAGCCCTCAGAAACATGGAAGCAGAACAATACTCTACTCAATGACAACTTGATATAGGAAGAAACAGGAAAGAAATTAAAGACTTTCTAGAATTCAATGAAAATAAAGCTACAACATATGGAATGAAAGTAGTGCTCAGAGGAAAATCATAGTTTTGAGAGCCTCCAAAAAGAAACTGGAGACAGCATAAACTAGCAGCTTTACAGCATATCTGAAAGCTCTGGAATAAAAAGAAGCAAGTACACCCAAGAGGAGTAGACAGCAGGAAATAGTCAAACTCAAGACTGAAATGAATCAAGTAGAAAAAAAAAAAGAACTATATAAAGAATCAAAAAACAAAACAACAAAAAACAGCAAAAACAAAACAAAACAAAACAAAACAAAACCTGGAGATGGTTCTTTGAGAAAATCCACAAGATAGATCAACCCTTATCTAGACTAACCAGAAGGCACTGATACAGTATCCAAATTAACAAAATAAGAAATTAAAATGGAGACATAACAACAGAAACTGAGGAAATACAAAAAATCACCAGATTATACTACAAAAGCCTATACTCAATAAAACTGAAAAACCTGGATAAAATGGACAATTTTCTAGACAGATACCAGGAACAAAAGTTGAATCAGGATCAGATCAACCATCTAAACAGTTCCATAGCCCCTAAAAAAATAGAAACAGATACAGTGGTCTCTTGTGAGGCTATGCCAGTGCCTGGCAAACACAGAAGTAGATGATTACAGTCAGCTATTGGATGGAACACAGGACCCACAAGAGAGGAGCTAGAGAAAATACCCAAGGACCTGAAGGGATCTGCAACCCTGTAGGTGGAACAACAATATGAACTAACCAGTACCCCCAGAGCTCCTGTCTCCAGCTGCATATGTAGCAGAAGACGGCCTAGTCTGCCGTCATTAGGAAGAGAGGACCCTTGGTCTTGCAACCTTTATATGCCTCAGTACAGGGGAATGCCAGGGCCAAGAAATGGGAGAGGGTGTGTAGGGGAGCAGGGCAGGGGGGGTATAGGGAACTTTTGGGATAGCATTTGAAATATAAATAAAGAAAATATCTAAAAAAAGAAAAGTAATGAAAAGAAAGTAAAGAAAAGAAATAGAAACAGAAGATGGGCATGGTGGAGCATGCCTTTAATCCCAGCACTCTGGAGGTAGAGGCAGGCAGATTTCTGAGTTCGAGGCCCGCCTTGTCTACAAAGTTATTTCCAGGACAGCCAGACCTATACAGAGAAAACCTGTCTAAAAAAAAAAGAGAAAAAAAAAAGAAAAGAAAAGAAAAGAAAAGAAAAGAAAAGAAAAGAAAAGAAAAGAAAAGAAAAGAAACAGTCATCAATAGTTTCCCAAACAATCAAAAAAAGCCCAGGACCAGATGGGTTTAGTACAGAGTTCCACAAGACCTTCAAAGAATATCTAATACCAAGACATCCTGTTAAATCAGCATCATTTGTTGAAGATGCATATCCCCTTCCAAGTTAGTTTTGGATTCTCTGTCAAAAATAGTGTCTGTACATGTGTGCATTTATTTTTGTGTCTTCAGATCAATTCACTTGATTTACCTGTCTGGTTTTATATCAGTACCATTCAGTTTTAATTGCTATTGTTTTGTAGTGTAGCTTTAGGTCAGGGATGGTGATCCTCCCTGTTCTTTTATGTTTAGGATTGTTTTGGCTATCCTATGTTTTTGTTTTTCGATATGTTATTACAGAACAAGGGGAGAGGGGAGCATAAAGGGAATGAAGGGCAGTATTAGACATGGAGAAAGATAGGAGTGAGGTTCAGAGGTCGAAGAGAATGAATGAAAATATACAGCTGCTAGGGACCAGGGGGGTGGGGGTAATCTCTAGAAAATCCTAGAGACTCAAGATGAGGGAGGCTTCTAGGAGTCAATGCAGGAATGGTGGCATCAACCTACTTACAAAACTTTAACCCAAATTTGGTCCTAACTAATAGAAATGCAGGGACAAAAATGGAGCAGAGTCTGAAGGAATGGCTGACTAGTAACTGGCCCACTTTGAGACCTATCCCTTGATCAGGCATCAATCTCTCACAACATATATGATGCTATGTTGTGCTTACAGACAAGAGCCTAGCATAGAGGCCCTGTTAGAGGCCCTATCAAGCATCTGATTGAGATAGATGCAAATACTTACAGACTGACATTGGACCCTTATGGAAGAGTTACAGGAAGAATTGTAGACCCTCAGGAAGAGGGAAACCCCACAGAAAAACCAGCTCTACCAACCTGGACCTCTGGTACCTCCTAGTAACCCAGACTTCCATCAAAGAGCAAATATGGGCAGGGGACCTTGGCACATAATTACAGAGGGCTGCCATGTCTGGCCTCAAAGGGAGAGGGTGTGCCAAATCATGCAGAGACATTATGCATCAGGGTAGGGGAAAACATGAGATTTCTTCTCAGAGGTGAAGAGTAGGCTGGATTGAGTGCAGAACTCTGTGAGGGGGACTGTGAGGGGGGCAGCATTTGATGTGTATTTAAATAAATAATAAAATCAGAGTAATGCATTCTGAATTATATATTTGTTGGTATGTATATATTATTGCAGGTTCACCCAGAGGCCAGAGAGAGCTCCGGATCACTAGAAACCTGAGTTACACATGATTTTAAGTCATCTGACTGGGGTTTTCTGCAAGAGCAGTATGCACTCTTAAATACCTAACAATTTCTTGAATCCCATGGGCCAGTCTATTATCTATTTCTCTCAAGCATAATTCAGACTAGGATTTTAGATACCTCACTGTTTCAACTAGAATATGGGTGGTAAGCAGAAGGATTACAAGGCTATCAAGACTTCATCACCAGCTAGATGTTAGAATCTACTCTTGAGAGAGTGTGAATTCTGACAATAGAATATACCACAAACTCTTAAATTAGAAACAAACTGTTCTATATCTGTTACAGATAACTGTTCATTATCTAAGTACAACTAGGGCAAGGAAAGAAAGCTCAACTCATAAAATGATTTCTGTACAAACATGAGAACACAAATTCATCCCAAAAGCCTCTTTAAACATAGATGCAGCTGGTGTTACTCAGTTGTATTCCAGCAACTGGGAGAGTGAAGCTAGGCAGATTCCTAAGTCTCACTAGACAGCCTGCCTAGCTTACTTTGTGAGCCATTGGCCAACGGGAGACTTTCTCTAAAAGACAAGATGAAAATACCTTGAAGAATAGTACCTGAGATTAATCTCTGGAATAAGGACATAAATCATTTAGAAAACTAAGTCATAAACCTCATAAGTAGGAATACTGCCCTTCACAGGGAGCCTGGAAAAGATGCCTCATCTACTTAACAAAGTGAGGACACAGCCAGAAGCTGCCATCTGATATTAGCTGGATACTGATTTCTTTGGTCCTTTGATTTTGAACTCTTAGCCAAGAGAATTGAGAGAAGTACATTGTTTTTAAAGCATGTACAGGATATTTTCTCATAAAGAAGCTAGAATGAACTAAAAAAAAAATTTAGATCCTAGCACATTTCTAGCCTTCCTTTCTTTCTTTCTTTTTCTTTCTTTTTTTCTTTCTTTCTTTCTTTCTTTCTTTCTTTCTTTCTTTCTTTCTTTCTTTCTTTCTTTCTTTCTTTCTTCTTTCTTTCTTCCTCT
>NC_034594.1:89498017-89504318 GCF_900095145.1 Mus pahari
CTCTCTCTCTCTCTCTCTCTCTCTCTCTCTCTCTCTCTCTCTCTCTCTCTCTCTGTATGTATTCAGTTGTATACCATTAAGCATGAAAATGTATGTGTGAAAGACAGAGGACAACCTTTGCAGCTATCATTCCTCAAGCATTGTTCACATTGCATTCTGAGATGTGGTCCTTCAGTCCCCAGGAATTGTCCAAATACTATAGATAGCTGATAAATAAACCCTGAGGATTTAGCTTTATGAGTGAATTTTTAAATACACTAGTCTAGCTGGCTAGCACACTCTGGATATCCAATTACTGTATATGTTTTATTTTAAATAAAATAATGGAACAAATATAAGGTGGCATAGGTAACCCATCAATTTCACTGTTTTTCATTAGTTAAATCTACTCCCTTTATTCTCCTTCCATGATTTTGAGTGGTTTGCTCTCAAATCATAAACACTGGAGAATCAGAAAGCTTTATTCTATGCGGCAGCCCAGCTGCTGACAGATGATTGGTAGAAGGTGTTTATCCCTGTGCCCATCAACATTGATGGGAAAATAAGAGCACAGTTTATAGGAATTCTCATTCCTATATTCTCCAGAAAGAGAATTTGGTAATAGCTTTTGTATTCTCTGAATTCATCTTTGAAAATTTTCCCAGGTATAATCTCAAAACACAAAGTAAAATTCCTTTGCTTTTCACAGTTTATATGCAAAGAATTCAGATTGTGTCTCATCAATCTCATTCATTTATTTGCCCAGAATAGTCACAAATACCATTCCTACCTGATTTAATTTTATTACATAAACAAATGTCTCTGTGAAGTCCATACAAGTTTAAATGTGCACAAAATGGAAAAGGCAGACATTAAAATGTAATATTAATCATATTTTATAAAGATTTTTTGGGGGGCAATCAGGTTACAAAGTATTTTTCTCTTTCCTCTTTTGGGTTGTGGTCAATGAAATTTAGGAAGTATTTTAGGAAGATCATCTCCAGTGCTGACAACATTGAAACAAATTTAGACAATATATGTGTGAACGTCAATCCTGACTGTCAACTTGACTGGATGTGGAATAAAGTAAAAAAAAAAAGGAGCTTGGGACTCCCTTGAGGAATTTTCTTGATAGATTATTTAAAGAAGGAAACACCATCCTTAATGACATCTGGTGCTCAGATTGAAGGGTGGTAGAAGGGAAATTTGCTTTTTGGCCACTTGCCTTATTCTTACTGGGAAGTTATACCTGACCCTGCCTTATCTCTCCTCTGACATTAGACAAGTGCCTTTGGTCTTCAAATGTACACTGATACAGCAGCAGTTCAGGGGCTCTCCAGACCGACAATACCAGACTGAGATAGCAGAGACATCTACCTTTAGTGACTAAACAACTTTCTGATTCTCTGTCTCTCGGGTTTGAATGAGTCACTGTTGAGACTACTTAGACCAGACTGCATAAGGCAATCTTTTAAAAAAAAATCCCCCAGCCACATAATCATCTATGTGGTCTATTCCCCAGTGAAACCTTGATTAACATACTACTCATAGTCAATTTGAGAAGAAAAAGGAGCGGCTCTTTTAGAATGAAAGAAGAACGAAAAATATTACATCATCTCTGTGTCATCACATTGAGGCCAGAAACCATCAAATTTCCCAGTTTAGAGATTGTTAGAGTAAGACATAAATTATTGCATCCCCCACCCATTGTAGCAACCTCTGTTTTTCATTTCTTTCACTAAAGTTCTCATTTTAAAATTTGGTTAATCAAAACATTTAAATGCTTTTCTTCATTTGAATTTTTCCATTTCCTCATCTAGAAAAAACCTAGCAATGGCCTTTGTTTTTATTAAGGTCATGGTACTAGTTAGGGTTGTTTTGCTGTTTTGTGTTTTCTCAACTTAACAAAGGCTAGAGTCATATAAAAAGGAGAACCTCAGTAGAAAAAAATTACTTGATCAACTGGTGGACATGTCTGTGGAACATTGTCTTTCATATTGACTGATATGTCAGGACATAGACTTGTGTGGATAGCGACACTGCTACATAAATTTCCTTATTGTATAAGAAAGAAGGCTAAACAAACCATGGAGAGCAAGCTTGTAAGCACCATTTTTTCATGGTCTCTCCTTAAGTTCCTGCCTCCAGTTTCCTGCTCTGCTTGAATTCCAATCTTGGCTTCCTCTAATGATTGAAAATTGGAATGTTTAAGACACATCCTTCCAAAGTTGCTTTGATCACAGTCTTTTTTCATAATAACAAAAAGCAAATTAAGACATCTACACATGTACTGTAACATACATTGTGAATCCTAGTCTATCATATCATATAACCTTGGATTATTATTCTTTCTCATTTTGGTGGCAGCATGTCTATATCCTCTCATAATCTTTACTCAAATTCCTTACATGGCTCCTCTTGTTTGTTCTTAAGCAAAAATTCAAAATTATAGGTGAACACATTTAATTATAGGGTATAGCCTTCTTTTGAATTAAAATAATCAGAATACATTAACATTTTGCAACATATCTCCAGGTGGTCTTGTTTTAGGGAAGACAACACTCTTTTATTTAAAAGTCAAACCAACTTAGCATTTACATAGCTGGTAAAAAATGCTGGTGCTTAAACCTTTGCTCCCCAATTTTGGAAGCCAGCAATGGAAAGTACCTTCTGTGGAGTCCGTTTCAAGTAAATACTTAGACATGTCCTCATTAATATATAGAGTTTTATGTCTGTGTCAATGGCTAATGGATATATGAAAAATAATAATGTTATATTCTGACCATTCACAACCATCTAAATGATGTTTCATTAATTACTTCAAGGGTGGTATCATAATATGCTAAGAAAAGAGGAAAAGGGAAAATATTCTTGGGCTTCTGATGTAGCTTATTTAGTAGAATACTTGCTTTGAACTCACAAGAATCTGTGTTTGTTCTTCAGCAGCATATCAGTCAAGCTTATGGTATATGATTGTAATCATAGAAATTGATAGATAGATATAGAAATTCAAAGCCATTTTTGACTACATAGCAAATTTTATGAAAGTTTAGTTTGCAAAATGAAATATATTACGAAAATTCCAGTAATTTAATCAGAGAATGCAGAAACAAGAAAACAGAAGGGTAATGGAAATTGAAAAAGAACAATGGAGGACACATGTGAAAAGGAATTTTTGTTCTAGCGCTTGACATTTTTATAATACTGGTCACAGTCTTGTGTCTGAGATTTTCACACTCTACTTTGCTCAAATATCACACACCTAAATGCGATGAGAAATCACTGATGGATTCTGGGAAACACCAAGGAGTAATTTCTAGGCACTGAAGTCTGGAGAAACTGAAACTCTAATCTAATTACTCTAATCTAGTCTAATTACTAATCTAATCTAATCTAATCTAATCTAATCTAATCTAATCTATGATTACTAATTAGTAATAAATATAATCTCTAATTACTAATCTATTCTAATAACTAATATAATTTCCAATCTAATTACTAGAACTAATTTGGGAGATGATAATAGGGATCTAGAAGATATAAGGGAGGAATCTTGAAGAGTAGTGCTTTAATAACTCAGAAGATCCACCGCAGAGAGTAGAATGATAGAAGAGAACTTGGCTGAGGTGTAGAAGTATGATTTATTCAGTAAATGCTGCTTCTAATATGTAAGTCATAGCATGCTGAGCACTGGACTGTACTGGACTTAATTTTAAAGTTGAGGGACTTTGAAGCTTTTATTTTTGGTGGTTCTTTTCTTTTCTTTTTTCTTTTCTTTTCTGTAGCATTGGTCAGAATATATGGACAACTGGGAATGTATTTGTGGGGTTTTAAATGTCTAGTATAATGTCAGAGGGATAGATGTTTTTTCTGTGCACTTACAGAAGAAAGAAAGTGAACTAGGGAACAGCAGTCTCTGTGACCAGAGACTATGTAGCCAGCATAGTAATAGACCCACTGGAGGTAAGAAAGTATTTCTGTTAAATGTGACTCAGTAGTAGGTGTTGGTTTAATTTTTAGAGTTTGATCCTGAATAGTTAATTTTAGATATATTAAAGCATAACACAATTTGGAAAATTGGTGATAATTAACTTAATCCTACATACAAAACGAAGCTTAAGGCATTATTACACCAAATCTCTTTGTAAAGTACAAGTAACATATTCCATAAAGACAGTTTTGATAGCTTAACTGAGAAAGCAGCTGATGACAAGAGTATGGGGGAGGATATGGTGTGGTCTTAGCCATACAGATAATGTGAAGTTCACCAGGGTATAGCTTTATCATTTCCAGATTTTTTGGCATAAAACAGGTTATACTTCTCTCTCTTTGAAGAGAGAGTCCTGTGTGTTTAACATTTCCAATTCGCTTAGTGCTTATTTTTGAAAACTACAACTTCCATGCTTCCTAGAAGGAAGATGGTTGAGTTTGTCTTATTTCTTCAGCTAATATCCAGTGTCACATGCACGGACATGAAGACCCATGTCTTATCCTTAGAACCAAACCCCTGTAAAAATCTGGGCATGGTAATTCACACTTGCTCTCTCACCTGCTTAGATACAACAATTTACAAAGGAGAAACTGGAATCAGAAGTCAAGTTCCCAGTCTAGGTCATGAAATGTGACAATATTTCTTTTTACTCAATATTTCTGGTTTTGCTCAAGACAAAAATACACAAAATAAACCTGACAAAGTAATTTCAGAAGGAAGGGTTTATGTTGACACATGGTTTGAGGTCAAAGTCTATCATATTGGGTAAACATAACCATAGGATCATGAGGCAGATGTTCATACTACATTCACTGCAAGGAAGCAGAGAAATATGAGGGCTACATTTAGATTGTCTAGCCCAGGACCCTAGCCCATGGAATGCCACTGTCCAAACATGGGGAGGTTCTCTGAACCTTAATTGACCCAGTCTAAAATTTGATTCATAGATATTCATGGAGATTTGTCTCCTAGGTGATTCTAGATCTGGTCAAGTTGAGAATTCATATGCATCATCATATTACTCTAGAAGAAAAGACAGTGAAACACAACCTTAGAATAGAATATGATTTTCAGTACACATGGTGAAAGTAATAGTGAGTAAATGTAATGTATATACAACGTGGAATGTTGTTCACAGTCTTTAAATTATAAGGGGAATTTAAGAAAATTTCTGGCACAAAATGGAGCTTGAATAAAATTAGAAGGTCATACATATTCAGTATTATTTTCAACTTAAAACATCCCAGACTAACCTGAGAAGAGGAAACCTTAAATAAATACTTGATTGGGTCTTATCAGCCACTGTGTATGTTTATGTAATATTATTTTCATTAGTAGTGATACAGGAGGGCTCAGTTCACTCTGCATGGCAACATCCCCAGTCAGGTGGTTCGATGCTATATAAAAATCAAGTTAATAAAAATTCTGTGACAAACTAGTAAGTAGCATTCCTTCATGGATTCTGCTTCAGTTCCTACTTGGGTTTTTCTGTTGACTTCACTCAATGCTGGACTCTGACCTCGAAATATGAATAAGATATATTATTTCTTCTTCAAAGTTACTTAGGGTAATGGAGTTCATCACAGCAGTAAAAAGCAAACTAGAACAGTAAATAGGAAAGTGTCACTTTACAGCACAATAATAGAGAAAATAAGACTTTGAGTAAATATTCTCTTAAGGACCTTCTGTTACTACGTCCTTCTATTGATGAAGTATATCTAAGAATAGTGGAGTAGTGCAACTGGGTGTTGAATGGAGCAACAGTGGAACAAGTAAGTTTAATTATGGGCATTGTTAACATGAAGAAATGAGACTAAGTCACTAAACTGAGTCATGGGTGAAGCTAAGGATTAGGCTTTAGGTATTTGGATGCTAAACTGGCTTGGATAACAACTTTCTTTTCATACTGACTGACAATCATATGTCCATTACCCCAGGTCTTATAAATGAGGCCTAATTTCAAATACTTTCTCTGCAGTTCTAATTTGGAATATGTGTATATGAAATTCTGTGTGTGTGTGTGTGTGTGTGTGTGTGTGTGTGTGTGTGATGCAGAACACACATATGCAATTTGAAATCAGTGAAAATCCTTAGACTTTGTTCTTCAAGTGTTGTCTTCCATGGCATTTAAGACAGTTTCTTACCAAAGTGAGAAAACTGTAGAACAGCTGGCTAGAGGGTTGCAGATGTTTTCCTAGGCTACTGACCCAGTGCTGGTATTAAAAGCATATGCTTCTCTTTTCTCTTTTCTCTTTTCTCTTTTCTCTTTTCTCTTTTCTCTTTTCTCTTTTCTCTTTTCTCTTTTCTCTTTTCTCTTTTCTCTTTTCTCTT
>NC_034594.1:89504467-89508302 GCF_900095145.1 Mus pahari
TCTTTCTTTCTTTCTTTCTTTCTTTCTTTCTTTCTTTCTTTCTTTCTTTCTTTCTTTCCTTCCTTCCTTCCTTCCTTTTTATTGAATACCAGGGATCTCCATGATTTCATAATAAACACTTACCAATTAAAATCTATCCTCTTAGCCCTAAAGTGACTTTATGTTAATAAATTAAAGAGAGTTAGGAACAAATGACTTATGTCAAGTGAAAAGTATATACTAAACAACAGCCAGGAATGTTAGTAGAGGATTAAGCTAAGCTAAGCAAAGGACCAACCTCTGAAATTGGGGAGAATTCTATGATAGGTTAGCAAGACTTCAGGGCTCAAACCTTGTAAAGTATCAAAAGACATATATTAAACTATAACCAGATGTTTTGCATTGCTCTAGAATATCTGTCAACAGCCTAGAACAAAGAATGAAATAAAGGTATTGTAGAGTTACGTTGGATCCTCTGTTCTTATCTTCTGTCTTATGTTACTATGCTATTTTCTATTCCATTCTCCAGAACAAGAAAGGTCATTACTTCCTACTCTACAAGTAAAAGGTTCTTTGAGCTCTAGCATTTCTAGTTAGTTTCTTATTCACACCTAGTCTTATTCCACTTGGGAGATGTCTCTTCTGCCAGTTTGTACCATAAATAATGAAAATTTTCATTTTTTTACCCATGTAGTGATTTAGGTGATATTTTACATCATTTGTTTTTGACAAACACTGTTTTATTATAGAAGCTATACACATACCTCAGCAGTTAAGAACACATATTGTTCTTACACAGGACCAAGTTTTGATTCCCAGAACTCTCATCTGATAGTTTACAATCTCTTGTAACTCTAGTTCCAGAAGGACTAACTACTCTGACATCAGTAGTTATTTCCACTAAAATTAGGTGTACATACTCTCGTGCGGAAATTCAAACATTGTCATAATTAAAAATAAAAAATAGAAAAAAATAGGAAACAAAGAAAATATCTAATAAGTATAATTTTTAGAATACGCAAAATATTACCATACAAACTCATGAATTCTATCTTAAGAGATAAAGCGAGAAAAGGGAAAAGATAGAAATATTTATAAATAATTTTAATATATAAAAATTTTAAATATAGATTGTGATAGTTAATAATGACTGTCAGCTGGACAATTTCTGAGAAATATCTGTGAGCATGTCTGTTGGGGAGTAACTTCATTATGTTTATTAAAGAGGGAAGATATATCCTGGTTGTGGATAACACTATACCATGGATTGGATCCTTGAACTGAATGAAATAAGAAAGCAAACAGAGTATAACATTACTTCTCACTGCTTGTTGGTTGCATGCACATGCAACATGGACAGATGTCTTATGCTCCTATTGCCATGGCTACCCAGGAATGGCAGACTCAACCCTTAAATTGTGAGCTGAAATAAAGCCTTCTTTAACTAGTGTTTGTCAGGTATCTTATCCAATCAATATAGACATCAGCTTCTACAGGGATAAACTGAATGGAGGTGACAGTAAAGCACAGGAGAGTGTTACTATATATATGGGGAATAATTCCAAATTGAAGTATTCCAAAGTCCTTTAATAGAACTAAATCATGAACCTGTCTTGACACAAAAGGCCAATATAGATGCCGTTGACAGAATCAGAGACAGAAAGGAGCCAGAGAGACTCAGCTTCATTCTAAGAGCTGGTATTGTATTTTTTTCTTTTTTAACACAAGGCCCTTTTATGCTTCCAAAGCTGGTAGAGAAATTGTGAATCTGAGTGATCCTCCTACCCCTGCTTCTTGAGAATCTTGGACTGTGGGTATCTGTAGCCATCTCTACTCTCTAAAGGCCATTCTTTTAAAGGAAAGCAGAGGGAGGATACACTGACCTGCATTTTCACAGTCTTCAGAGTAAAGAGTTGAAAGGGCCGCAAAAGTAGGCAAGGGGAACAATATAAGGAGCTTCATCCCAGAAGTTGAGATGAGAGATGAAAGCTGCTGAGGTAAGACCACAGCAGAAGTACTGAGAACTGAATTGGCCTAAAGTTTACTTCCCTATAAAAAGAATGTATTACATTCCACTATGTGATAAGGATCTATGGAATTATTTGAAAGGCACTATCATTGGTTCTATGGGTTGAATTCTTGCCAGGAAAGCATGAGGAGCTAACGTCAGATCTCTAGTACTCAAGTTAAAGTCAGGTCTGGTTGAATGTACTGATGATCACAGTTCTCTGACCTTCACTTATACACCACAGCACATATACGTAAATGTATATAAACAAAATAAAAATATATAAAACCCCTATCACTATAAAATTAAAATTGTATTTTGATTTTCTTCTAATCACATTAGGGTACAGGGCCCTTAATGTGTGTGTGTATGTGTGTGTGTGTGTGTGTGTGTGTTTGTGTGTTTTAAATTTAAAGAGAATATTTAAAAGAAAAATTTTGACATAAAACCAAAGCTCATCACTGAATATATGAATTGATAGGTCTTCCGGGTGAGTAGGTTTTGAAACCATGAAAGGAGTTTGGGTATTTAATTCTAAAGGAGCTATAACAGAGTTTTGTTGTCCCAAGAGGGCCTCAAGTCTTCATGGGTGACTTCTTCATAGACATGATTCTAGGAAAAAACAAAAACAAAAACAAAAACAGAAGAAATAAGACATAACTGAGAGCAAGTCCATCAAATCTGAGAGACTGAACATATACATGGGAAAAAAGAGACGTTGGAGCAGAGCTGATCACAGCGATTCCAATGAAGCCTTCAAGGTAGAGAACTTTAAGAATTAAGGCTCTGAGATTGGGGTCAGTACATAGATTGTTCAGTAGAGTGCTTTCTGTTAAAGAATGAGAATTTGTGTTCAACTCCCAAGAACATAAACGAAAGTCAGATATGGCCAAGGAAACAGAGACAGTTGGGTTCCTAGGGTTCCATTGCTAGTAAGTTAAGCCTACTTAGATTGTTTCAGATGAATAAGAGACCCTGTCTTAGTAAATAGGGTGACTACCAATTAAGGAACAACACCCACTCTGTCTTTCATATGTACGGGTACACGTATAAAGTAACATGAACATGCACTCATGAGTACAAATACATATATAAGCACAATTCAACATTTGTATAGGTTTTTATTTTTAGAAAATAAATGCGTATGAAGCAAGATGAAGTTAACAATAAATAATGATCTTTTTATGATGGCCATAAGAGTGAAGTTCATACAGTAAGGAGCAGAGTGTAAAGGAATTGAGATGAGCAAGAACAATAAACCTAGAAAGAAAGTGAGAATGAGTTATGATATGCTTTCAAAAAGAAATGGTGAAAGTTTTTAAGTTTTAAGTGACTGGCAGGAATCTCCAAAGAAAATTACAAAAACTCAATGTGTATGTATGTGCAAGTGCATGTGAATATGTGTGTGTGCGTGTGTGTGTGTTTACATGTATACTTGTCTGTATATGTGTGCTTTTGTGCATACACGTATATATAAATGTAGAGGACAGTGGTTGATAGTGGCTGCCTGCTTTGAATTAACTTTACATAATTTAATTTGGGACAAGGTTTCACACTGAAGATGGAGATAACTGAGTTAGTGACATTGGATGTCTACCCACTAAGACTCAGGGATTCCTTTCTCTCTGACCCAGCAAATACTAAACTTATTTATAGGTCCATGCTACTATGCTTTTTCAAATGGGTACTCATGATTGAACTCAGGTCTCTATGTTTGCTGAAGCCAAGCCAACTGGGCCATTGTCCAATGCTTAGGTAAAGATTTTTGGTATATTGAAATATATATATATATATATATATATATATATATATATTTCAGTATATATATATATATAGAAAGTCACCCGG
>NC_034594.1:89508317-89520844 GCF_900095145.1 Mus pahari
TATATATATATATATATATATATATATATATATATATATATATATTTATAAAACAGTAGCTATGAATCCCAAAAGATTAAGACAAGGAGATGTCTGAGTTTAAGGTCATCTGGGACAAAGCAAGTCCCAGATCCAGGTGTGGTAGCACACAACTTTAATCTTGGGCACACCTTCTGCTGGAGACCTACATAAGGACATTGGAAGAAGGAAGATTTTCTTTCTTCCTGCTTGACTTTTGGGACTGAGCAACTGCTAGATCCTTTGACTTCCATTCACAGCTGCTGCTGAGCATTCTTGGGGAGTTTGACTACAGACTATAAGTCATCAACAAATTTCTTTACTATATAGAGCCTACCCATAAGTTCTGTGACTCTAGAGAGAACCCTGACTGTGTGACTGACTATGTATGTATGTATGTATGTATGTATGTATGCATGCATGTCTGCATGTATATAATATATATATATAATATATATATATATATATATATATATATATATAGAGAGAGAGAGAGAGAGAGAGAGAGACACCAAAATGAGTAATTGAAATTTTAACTATACTATATCCATATTTTTGCTCTCTTATTTTTTAATTTAGTCACCCCTCCTATTCCTACTCTGCTTTGCCTCCTTGAGGGTGGCTCTCCACCAGGCCTCCACATTCCCTGGCGCCACAAGTCTATCAAGGATTAAGCACATATTCTCCCACAACTTCTGCCTGAGCAGGGAGTCTTCTGCTATATCTTTGCCAGGTGCTTCTTGGTTGGTATCCTCCTAGTTCCATGCATTTGTTTGCAAAATTCATTATGTCTTCATTTTTAATAGCTGAATAGTATTCCAGTGAATAAATGAACCACATTTTCTGTATCTATTCTTCGGTTAAGGAACATCTGGTTTTTTTCCAGTTTCTGGGTATTCAATTATTGGCAAACTTCAGATTGAAACAAAACAAAACAAAACAAAACAAAAAAACCTTCACTAACACTACATCTGACAGAGGTTTAATATCCAAAATATATCAAGAACTCAAGAAGATAATCTCCAAACAAACAAATAACCCAATTGAAAAATGGGATACAGAGATAAACAGAATTCACAGCAGAAGAATTTCAAACGGTCAAGAAGAATGTAAAGAACTGTTTAAAATCCTTAGTCATCAGAGAAATGCAATTCAAAATGACCCTGAGCTTCTACCTCACACCAATCAGAATGGCTAAGATCAAAAGCCCAAGTGACAGAACATCCTGGAGAGAATTTAGAGAAAGAGGAATGCTTCTCCATTGTGGGTGAAATTGCAAACTGGTACACCACTCTAGAAATCAATCTGAAAGTTCCTCAAAAAATTGGAAATATTTCTACCTGAAGGTCTAGCTATACCACTCTTGGGCATATACCCAAAAGATATCCCACCATACCACTAGGACACATGCTCTACCATGTTCGTAGAAGCTTTATTTGTAACAACTACATGTTGTATTGAACGAGTGTAAGACCATATGAGAAGTATTATTGCAGAAACAAAACTTCAAAGGAAATAATTTTCCCTCAATTTTTTTCCTCAAATGACTTTCAATTGTCTTTGTAGATAGAAAAATAAATAATGTTACATTTACCGAGAACCTGGTTTATATCGCAACTTATACCATAAATCCTAGGGACAAAAATAAGATACAAGGAATCAGTTTCATGGTTGTCATATTCATTTCCTAACTTTTGATACCAAATACCTGACCAAAGCAAATTAACGATGAAATAATTTGTATGCAGCTCACAATTCAAGGACAAGTTCTTCCTGGCAGGGAACACATGGAAGCAAGAGTATAAGGCATCTAGCTATACTTCATCCATTGTCAGAAAACAGAAAGATATGGATCCTGGTGTTTTGCTTCCTTCCTGATTTCTATTAATCCAGGAATCTATAGGTACTGTACCCACTAGAGTAGGATTTCTCACTCCACTTACCTAATTTACATAACTTGTGACAAAAATATTCAGGATCTCAGTTCACTTCTGCTGTTAGATATTGTGCAGCTGTTATTCAGCACAGAAGTACATAACCTACTGGCATTTAAACATTCATACAATTTGACAATGTTACTTTTCTGTGCTAAATGATATGACATCATACTGTGAGACAAATTGGACTGAAGCCTAGGTCATTGAAGTGGAAAAGCAGTCAAAGACAGAGCAATTTTGCAGAAAGCTCTGTCTAGGAACTTAAAGATGATGATACCTTAGGAAAGTCAAATTTTCCTACAGGGGGTTAATCCAGAATTCAGAAAGCATAAGTGGTACTTGAGAATTTATTAATAATTTTCTACAAATTTAGGTGTAAAGGAAAGTACATGGATGTACAAGGGTACCGTGTTGGGGCTATTAATTTTTAGAGTCACCTTGACAGAACCTGGAATCACCCAGAAGGAAGTATCATTTGAGGGATAATGTAGAACAGATTGGCCTCTGGGCATGGTGATGGGGGAGGGAGTTGCTCTTGTCTTCTATTAAAATAAGGAGACTTACTGTCTTACTTAGAGTTACTACTGCTCTAATGAAACACCATGACCAAAGCAACATGGTGAGGAAAGTTCTTATTTGGCTTACACTTCCAAATCATAGTCTAAGAGGGAAGGAAATCAGGACAGGCTCAAGAGGTTCAGGTATACAGTCTTGAGGAGGAGACAGGCTGCCTGATTTCCTGCCTTGACTTCTGCTCAGTTATAGACTGAAGCCTACAACAGTGTGCACAAATAAACCCTTCTTCCCCTAAGTTGCATTTGCTCAGGATATTTTGTCATATCCCCAGAAATGAAATTATGACAGAGAGTGAGTTTCAGCTAGAACATAATGCCTTCAGAAAATTTGGAAAGTTTGACTCTGCAATCTTTGAACAGTGTCATATTTTCTAAAATATCTTCTAATAGCATTATCATTATTAACAGCTCCTACAAACCCACTAGCAGGATGGAGTTCTGCTTCACCGCATCTGGATCCCAAATGGGTCTCATTACTCATTTCAGAGATTTATCTTATTTACGACTTGCTACAACAAACACAATATTGTTACATGACATTTAATGTGATCTTTTGTCAGTGATTACTATTTAACATGTGGCCTCCCTCTCCTCTCTACTGATAGTCTTTAAGAAGTGCTCAGTCAGCCAGCGTTTAGGAAGCATCTGTGACATGTCTGGACTTGTGCCAGGTATCTTGCAACCGTTTTTCAACTTTTTATATCCACATATCCTCTAGCTCAACTTTAAATGTCATCTTTTCCTTTAATATAAACTCAAAAGGAAAAAGTAGCTTATCATAAAAAAATAGGAGTTTGTATATGGAATTAGTCTTGATATAGAGAGACCCACAGGTCTTTCTTTGCTTGGTGTGAAAATGATCACAATCATTTATATACATATATATGAAATTTTGTAATAAACACATTATTGTGAGTAATTATTATGCTTTAGTAAAAATTAGTTTTAAAATTCTTCAAAGGAATGCCGTGAGCATGAAAGGAGCCCAGGCATATAAGACTCTTGAGGGTAAATATGGTGGATGGTGATTCCCCAAGTCTGACATACATAATTTTCTCAGAAATATACCCAATGATTTTGGCAAAATATACATTACTTAATGTATCCCACAGAAAGTTTTATTTCTAATATCAGCAATATATCTTTCACAGAACAATGAGAGGGAATTGAATTATGATTTAAATTAATTTTCACAAGCTTTGATTTTGTGGCCCTCATCAATCTGAGAAGCAAACCAATGTTTAGTAACAATTAACATTGTCCGTAGATGTGCTCTGGCTATAAAAGGCTGAAATCTGTCACAATGAGCAAAGATACTGATATTGGTACCTGTACTTGTATTTTTGTATGTGTTTAATGTATTTATAACCTCACATTGTACAAGAGCAGCTCCACCACACCTGCCTTCCAACTTTTTGTACTTTTCTTAAATCTTACTGAACCCAATTAAAGATAACAGTATGCACATATCCCAGAAGATGAACAATATATTAGTAGTCACATCCCAGAAGAGAAGTGTGGCTCCCCAAGAATCCCCCAACTGCCAGTATATCCCTATAAATCTGTTTATACATATAAACAAAAAAAAAATCAAATTAAATTGTGGGAACTAAAAGGGGCTTAGGTGAAAAAGGAGGGATGTAGGCTAGACCGTGCCCAGCCAGAGTTCCTCCTATGCTCTGGGCAGGTAAATGCTTGACCATGGGTGGGTATCTAAGTCAATGACGGGGTAGGTGGACTATCCCACTCGACAGGGGTGGACAAGGGACAGCCCCTGAAACCAAACAGCCTGGAGCAACACCCTGTGTCCCAGGGTTATGGGAGAGAGGGCTGAGGGAGAGAGGTTCCTACACAGGTGAGAGTAAGCACAGATGAACAGAGATTGTCTATGGTTTTAGAGCTTTATTATAGAAAGGCAGGGGGGGGATAGAGAAGGTAGAAAAGAGAGAGATCAGTCATGGCCAACAGGAAAGAAGGGGGAAAGGAGAGAGAGAGAGAAGAAAAGCTAGAGAATAAGAGGGGGAGAGAGGAAGAGAGAGGAGAGGAGAAGACAGAGAGGAGAGAGTAAGAGAGGATTGAAAGAGCAAGGAGGAGCCAAACAGCCCCTTTTAAAGTATGTTGCTATCTTTTCTGTTGCTAGGTAACTGGGGAGGAGTATAGCCTGAAGGTCAGAAGCTTGGGACATTGCCTATCTGACTAATAACCATGCTTCTACTGTAGGGGCTGAGGGGCATGGTAACTTAGACAGGAGCCAGGGTTCCAGGAACATGAGAAAATTCCTTCCATCCCATGTAGGTGAATTATCACCACCGAGTCCTAGGGTTCAACATCTTAGCTCGACTGCAAACCAGACTATCTTCTGTATAGCCCAATACCCCACACTAAATTATCTAATACATTTTAGAACAACTTTTGTTTAAATTGTTTGCAAAAAATGGCTAATTTTTCATTGACTATTTGTGATCCTACAGTAGAATAACCTTGTAATTTAACTTCAAATCTGTTCTAAGGAAATCAGTACTTTTGTTTTTCATGTACTTTCTTTAAAATCATTATTTAAGGATGTCATAACAAATATATCATATAGGTGAATGTGTTGTCATGGACAGATTGAAAATGTGGAGGTTAGTGTTGTCAACTTGGCAGAATCTAGAATCCTCTTGAATCCCCTTGGCTATGACTGAGGAATGCTGTACTGGTTAGTTTTGTGTCAACTTGACACAGCTAGAGTTATCACAGAAAAAGGAGCTTCAGTTGGGGAAATGCCTCCATGAGATCTAGCATTTTCTCAATTAGTGATAAAGGGGGGAGGTCCCTTGTGGGTGGTGTCATCTCTGGGCTGGTAGTCTTGGTTCTATAAGAGAGCAGGCTGAGCAAGCCAGGGGAAGCAAGCCAGTAAAGAACATCCCTCGATGGCTTCTGCATCAGCTCCTGCTTTCTGACCTGCTTGAGTTCCAGTCCTGCATCATTTGGTGATCAACAGCAGTATGGAAATGTAAGCCAAATAAACCCTTTCCTCCCCAACTTGCTTTTTGGTCATGATGTTTGTGCAGGAATAGAAACCCTGACTAAGACAAGTGCTGATTAAAAGAGAAAGGTCTCTCTTGAAATTTGGTAGCACTAATCCCTGGGCTTTGGCCATAAACTGAATCAAAATATGAAAGTGAGTTGATCATTAGTACTCATCACTCCACGCTTCCTTATTACAGATGTCATGTGACCAGCTCATTAAATTCCTTTCTCTCTGAATTTTTGAGAATTTTGGACTATTGTCTTGAATTGTAAATCAAAATAAAACCATTCTCTCTTATGCAGTATTTGTCACGTATTTTGTTTTGTTTTGTTTTGTTTTTACCAAAGAAGCATGCAAAAGAAACTAAGATTACCCTTGCCCATAGAAAGCACTAATTATTCACTATAAAGTTGAGTATATTTTAAGATGTATGTGTTCATGTGAGTAGTCATGAATGTGGAAGCCAGAATTTAAGCATCTTTCCAATCACATCTTCACATTGTTTTTGAGACAAGATCTCTCACTGAAACTAAAGATCACTGATTCATTTTAACTAGTTGGCAAAAAAGCCCAGGGACCTTCATCTCTTTTTTTTTTTTTTTTTCTTTTTTCTCCCCCTATCCGCAAGTATAGGCATAGATTGCTGCTTGTTATGTGGGCACTGAAAGTTTACCTCAAGATATTTTGTGAATGTTTCTGTTTTCTTTTGTCATAGATCTCCAGTTTTATCGAACTCAGCTGAATACAATGGCTTAATGACTTCAACTCTTTTTTTTGTTTTTGTTTTTGTTTTATTTTATTTTATTATTATTATCATTATTATTATTATTATTTTGGTTTTTTCAAGACAGAGTTTCTCTGTATAGCCCTGGCTGTCCTGGAACTCACTCTGTAGACCAGGCTGGCCTCAAACTCAGAAATCCGCCTGCCTCTGCTTCCCAAGTGCTGGGATTAAAGGCGTGTGCCACCACGCCTGGCAACTTCAACTCTTGAATTTATTAATAATATCTGACATGATAGGTGGTCTTTAGAAATCTGGCCTTTTGCAGAAAGAAGAATATATGTTTATATCTATGATGTCTATATGACCTACGTTGTTTAAGAAGCAACGTCAATCACTTTCTAAAATTCTTCTGAAAATTTAAACAACTAAATTTAAAACAACTCCCAAATTCTGTTCATTTGTAAACCAAAATCACTCTAATATCAGAGCCAGATAAATACTTTACAAGCAGAGGAAACCCAAAATTCAACGACCTTTGTAAACATATATCCAAGCATCCCTAATTAAATATATCAAACCGAATTGTACAACATCCAATCCTCCATGTGGCTAACATTCTCCCCTCTGATCTTCTTGAAGTTTTACTTATTAAAACCTATATTCTCTCGTGGTTGTCCCACATCAAAATATGCAGCCTTCTCAGGGTGAGATCACCAGCTCCTACATGACTGCTAGGTCCTCTGTCTGGCACCTTTCAGGTACTGCATCTACTCCTTTCGAGCATGGAGGCTATATCCCTTCCTTCTCCTTCCTCAGCCCCACTCTGTCTCCCTGCCCAGCCATTAGCTGCCAGAAACTTTAATTACCAATCAAAACCAAGTGGGACCTGGGTCCCTCTTGTTTTTACAGTCAGATCTGTGTATTTTCCTGAAAATTTGGGAAGCAATTTAACATAATACAAGCAGCATTAGACATAATCTACAACTATGAATGCTGTAGGTAAACCTGTACGAAAGGGAGGGACGGTATGAATTTGTGCTAGTAAAAGGATATAAAACATTTCACACTACTTAACTCTTCACAATACAGAAAAAAATAATAGTACAGTGTTCAGAACTGCTGGATCACAATGATAATGAATAGATTGCTCTCAACCTAATAGTATTACATTTATTTATTCATAATTTAAAGGATTTGATGAGTCATGATGTAAGATGGGCACTGACACTCATATCAGTTTTGCCATAGCACATTGCCTTGCAAGATGCTGAGAAATAGATAGTAAAAGAGCACTCACCTTGCATATACAGGAGCCTAGGCTCCATTTACAGTACTGCAAAAGAGAGGAAAGGAGGAAGGAAAGGTAATAGAGGGTGGAGAAATGCAGAGATAGGATGGTAAGAGACAGTAATCTAGAGACAGACACAATAGAGAAAGAAAGAGAAGAGAGGAAGAAAGGGAAAAGTAGGAGAGAAGATAGATAGAGGGGGCATCGTGGAGAGGCAAGGAAGGACATTGGCCAGTGCCTGCTTCATCTCAAAGTACTGCTGCTTAGGGAGGCAGAAGATGGGAGTTTGACTGCTTTTAACCCATGCCAGGGTGGGTACCAGGCTGTAGGGATGCATTAAGAGACTACTCCCGGGGTGGGAAAGCACAGTCTGATAAATGGAAAAGCCAGAACAGGTCTGGGGTTCCCCAGGACTATGATTAGGTGAGGGCCATAAGGTTCTTAGACTTTTGGAAACCCAGACACTTCTGGGAGCCACTGAAGAGCAGAGAACAGAGACGGGGCCCCATGAGCTGGGGACAGTGTTTTAAAGACCTTCTCCATGGCTCCACATTGCAGATCCCGATGAAAAGAGACAGTCTGTGGTTCTTAATCATTTATTGCCATAGTGGAAAGTGGATGCATAAAACCATACTCCACTTTTCAGAGTGGGCCTGAGATTAAATAAATATTGCAGGGAGGAATATCTGAGAAGGAAGGCTTATTGGCTAAAACCCTCCAGGTCTTTAGGTACCTCATTATCATGGATATCCCTGGCTTGAGAGTACATGGCCACTGATTGCATCTCTTTTCCTATTGTCTTGGTCTGAATTTTAGGGATGCCTCATGTGGAAGAGCTTGGGGCATTACCCTTATGTGACTAATGGCTACAAATCTATGGGAGACTGCAGCTCTGTGTTGGAGAACAGGGAATGTTATCATCCCTTCTGGATTTCTGTGGCTTCAAAACTTTGCTCAACTGAGGACCAGGCTATCTCTCACACTCCACTGCCCCAAAGGCATGCTCTTCACTAGTGGGAGTTGTGATAATATCATCTATTGTAAAGGATATGCCAATTTTCCTTTGCAAATTCTTACTTACCTGAGACCTGTAAAGAAAACTCTCCCGATTATCCTCAGGTTTTAATCTTAAGGCCCATCAGTACCTGTTCCTGCCATCAGTAAATTATTGTTATAAAACAATCACATACATTTTGGTCATGTTTTTCCTTCTGTTCAATACAGTCTCATACATGAAAATACTCTGTGAAGCTGTCTCAAAGATCAAAATAAATTATAGTAAAAATTTCTTTATTAGATAATAGCAAAAAACAGAGAACAGTGCTTGAGGTCTGACCAGCTTCTAATTAGCTAGGTCTCTGGTTTGAGTTAATTTTGTTTCTTTTGTTTTGTCTTGTTGCAGTAAAATCACCATTCACCTTAGATTAATATCTCCCAGTATTATAATATTGCCTCTGTTAGCTTTTCTAATGCCTTTCTGCATAACCATTAAAGTTTGTAAATTAAACTCTGATTTTTCCTGTTACAAGTTTTTTGAGAATAGGCCAAAACGTTTCTCTTGCTTTAATCAGTCACTCACCTTGGACTAAACTATTGTCAGAAATCCAGTGTCAGAGAGGGTAGAATTAAAGTCCCTCTATACCACTTATTCATGATCAGGTAATGACTTCAGTTAGTTTGCTGAGCATTATTCCTGCTATTCTCAGTTTTCACATGGCAGTGACTACTAATGACTGTAGGGTCTCATGATTATCTAAGGAAATAGGAGTGTAATACAATCTGCACAGGAGTTTATCTGAACTGGGCCTAGAGATATTGTTTAGTGGTTAAGAGCACTTCTTAGTGTTGCAGAGAAATTAACCACAAAACTCTAGATCAGACAGATCACAACAATGTGTAATTTGAACTCTCTCTTCTTCTTCTTCTTCTTCTTCTTCTTCTTCTTCTTCTTCTTCTTCTTCTTCTTCTTCTTCTTCTTCTTCTTCTTCTTCTTCTTCTTCTTCTTCTTCTTCTTCTTCTTCTTCTTCTTCTTCTCCTTCTTTTTCTGCTCCCTGTGGGTATCTCCACTCACATGCACATGTATACATGTAAGATAGAATAAAACATAAAATTTTAAATATATTTTCTAAAATACCATTGAAAGTTTACCAGGTGCATCAGAAACTTCAAATAATTGACCCACTTTCCACAGGGTATCACTTTTATACAAGAGATTGGAAAAAAGATATGGGAATGTCAAATTTTCATGAGCATGTTAACTGAAGACACTTAAAGCACAGGTTTTATGTCTCCTTTAGCTCAGCCCTAATTATACAAAGGACCTAGAATTTAAAGTAAATGCATCATTGAAACAAATGACCAGGCAAATCCTTGGAGGTGCCTTCATTTGCCCAAGGCCTGCGATTAAGTCTTGTCTGAATGAGCATTAGAGCTTTAAATTGAGGTATAAAAGGAGGAAGATGAAGTGCAAGGAAGATGGAGCTACCATCTTCCTTTAGAATGAAAGATTGCTCACTTTAGAGAACAGAGTAGGCCTTCAGAAAGTGCATATAAATGGGAAAAGTTAAACATTTCCTTTTAGCTACAGAAGTAGCATCAATGTGCTAATTACTCTAAAATGAGCCCAGAATTTGCTGCACGACTACACTTTATAAAATACTTGAGCTCTACTGCATCATCCAGTAATACTGCAAATTCAGGTCTACTAATTAACCTATAATTGAACTGGAGGTTGGTGTGAAGCCTCTGGAATATTTACATTGTGGTTTCTTTGTTCACATTGTTGTTTTAGTTAAAGACTTACAGTTTAAAAAAATGGGTAAATATATTGGAATCTTTACTTTTATAATGATTTAAATGTATTAAGTTAATTCCAAAAAGTCTCTGATAGTGTAAGCAAATCATTAAATATGGGCCATAAAATGTCTTGCTTACTTTTTATGTACTTTCACCAGAGACAAAAGAATATTGCAAATACAGCAATTTCTGATGTTGTTTTTTTTTGTTGTTGTTGTTTTTTGTTTGTTTGTTTTTTGCTTTTTTTTTTTCTGTAGGATGAAGTTTGGCTCTAATTTCCACTTAAGAATAGAGCCTCAACATATTGGTGCGAGTCAGGGTACCAAATCTTTGTTAATAATTTTCAGACACTTTGAAAATAATCCTGTCTTGGAAATCTTATTAAAACACTTGAGTCCTTGAGTCAGGGGCTAAGCTTAACTGGAAAAGTGCTTACCGTGTAATTGGAGGAGGATCTGAATTGGATCAACAGAATCCCGTCAAGTATCTGGGCATATGGGTTCATACTTATAAATGCAGTAATAGAAGGAGGTAGGGTGGAAGCAGAAGATCCATAGGTGGGCAAGGAATGCTAGTTTATCCTTTTTAGTGAAACTCCAGGCTCAGAAATAAGCCTGTATCAAAGGTAGAACATACTTAAGGAATGACATTCATAGTTGTCATATGGCCTCCACATGCAAACTTATACGCACCATTGTGACCCTCCAAACATGGACTTGAAACCTCCAACACACACAAAATTCTGGGTCTTACCCCTAAACCCTGCCTCTGCCTCTCTGACTACTGTAACATAGCCATGCTGATTAAATGATAATTTTTATTTTTAATAAGCATTTATGAGATATAAAGGAAGCCTTCACAGCTATTGTCTAATGATCAGATAATACACAGTGCTTTTATTAGAGAAGTTCTCCCTAAAATTCTGTATTGAAATTTCAACCTTCAATACAGAACTTCATCCACCCTCATGAACAATCAGATGACAAATGCCTCTCAACAGTGATCCATGGGTATAGTCTGGGTTCTTTTTCTTTCCTTCAAACTCCATCTCCCTCTATTGACCTTTTTTTTTTTTTTCTTTTAAGAGCACAACAGGGAGAACCTCATAAGGTATCAGATATAAATGACATGATACTTGTATCATTAGAACTATGAGAAAAAGCATGTTTGTTCTCTGGGAATTACACAGGTTATGTCATTTTGTAAAAACCATGCAAGCATCCTCACACTGGCCTTCCTTCTTGTATAGCTTATTTGAACCTGTGGGATGTATCATGGGTGCAATGAATATTTTTGCTAATATCTACTTATCAGTGAATACATACCAGGCACAGTCTTTGGGACCTGAATTACCTCACTCAGGCTGATGTTTTCCACTTCTATTCAATTACTTGTGAAATACATGATGTCCTTGTTTTTAATAGATTAATATAATTCCATTGTGTAAACATGCCATAATTTCTGTATTCATTCTTCAGTTGAGGAACATCTGGATCTCCCTCCAAATTCTCCAGTTCCTGGTTATTATGAATAAATTGTCTATGAACATCTTGGAGCATGTGTCCTTGTGGAATGGTGAAGAATCTTTTGGATATATTCCCAGAAGCAGTACATCTGTGTTTTC
This sequence comes from Mus pahari, assembly GCF_900095145.1. Taxonomy (NCBI): domain Eukaryota; kingdom Metazoa; phylum Chordata; class Mammalia; order Rodentia; family Muridae; genus Mus; species Mus pahari. The sequence goes on from NC_034594.1 coordinate 89,520,293, forward strand.
AGGTGGTACTGGATCATATTTTCTAAGAAACTGCCAGCTTGGTTTCTAGAGTGGTTTTACACGTTTGCAATCCCACCAACAATGAAGGAATGTTCCTTTTTTTCCCCATCCTCACCAGCATCTTCTGTTTACCTAGGTTTTTGATCTTAGCCATTCTAGTTGATGTAAGGTGAAATCTCAGGGTCACTTTGATTTGCATTTCCCCGATGATTAAGGATGTTGAACACTTCTTTCAGTGTTTCTAGGACATTTGTGATCCCTCTGTTGAGAATTCTCTGTATAGTTCCGTAGCCCTTTTTTTTTATTTTGATTGAGTTATTCATTTGAGGCTTTTTGTTTCATTTTGTTTTGTGTTTTTGTTTTGTTTTTGCAGTTTAACCTCTTGAGTTCTTTACATATTTTGGATATTAACACTCTCTCAGGAGAAGGGCTAATTATGAATTTGTCAGAATATCCAGGCTTCCATTTTGTCCTATTGCGCAGCTGGACCCGATCGTCCTGCGCCTCTCCTGCCCAGGAGGGGTGTTCGCCTGGCGGCTGTCCGCAGGCTGG
>NC_034594.1:89530230-89542748 GCF_900095145.1 Mus pahari
AAAGTGTTCTTTGCCTTACAGATGCTATTCAGTTTCATGAAGTTCCATTTATTGGTTCTTGGCCATACTGTCTGAGACATTGGTGTACTTTCTGTTCACAAAATTTTCTCTTGTGCCAATGCATTCAAGAGTGTTTACCATGTAACTCTTCTATTTAGATTCGGTGTGTCTGGTTTTACTTTGTGGACTTTGATCTATTTGTATTTTAGTTTGTATGGGATGATAAATATGATTCTCCCACATGAAGACATCCAGTTCCAATTTATAGTTTTGGATCCTTTGTCAAAAATCAAGTGTCATTAGGTGTGTGGGTTCATTTCTGGGTCTTCAAAGCAATTTGCTTGATTCATCTGTCTGGTTCTATGTCAATACCATTCAGTTTTAATTGCTATTTCATTTTATTGTAGCTTTAGGTCAGGGATGGTGATACCTCCCTGTTATTTTTAATGCTTAGGATTGTTTTGGCTATCCTTTTTGTTTTTCCATATAGAAGTACAGAACAAGGGGAGAGAATAACATAATGGGAATGGGTAGAGGACAATATTAGACATGGAGAAAAACAGGAGTGAGATCCAGAAAGCCAGGAGAATGAATGAAAATATACAGTTGCCAGGGCCCAGAGCTTGGGGGAATCTCTAGGAAGTCCCAGAGACTTAAGATGAGGGAGGCTCCCAGGAGTCTATGCAGGTGACCTTATCCAAAATGCCCAACACTGAGGATATTAACCACAGAGAAACTACCATAGTAGCCAGACAAAATTCGTAGTGCAGGAATAGTGACACCAATCAACTTACAAATCTTTTGACCCAAATTTGGTCCTAACTAATAGAAATGCCGGAACAAAGTGGAGCAGTGACTAAAGGAATGACTGACCAGTGACTGACCTACTTTGAGACCTATCCCACGGTTAAGCCACAATCTCTCACTATTAATGATGCTATGTTGTGCTTACAGGCAGACGTCTAGCACAGAGGCCCTATGAGAGGTTCTACAAAGCACCTGACTGAGACAGATGCAAACACCCATAGTCAAACATTGGACAGAAGACATGGATTGCTATAAAAGAGTTACAAGAAGAGTAGTAGACTCTCAATGAGATGACAACCCGAAAGGAAGACCAACTCTGTCAGTCTGGACCCCTGGAAACTCCTAGGGACTCAGACATCAACCAAAAAGTATACATGGGCTAATCTGACGCCCAATAGGCACATAGGTTACGGAGGGCTGCCATGTCTGGCATCAGTGGGAGAGGATGTGCCTAATCATGCAGAGACATGATGCATCAGGGTAGGGGGAAACCTGGGGTATCTTCTCAGTGGTGAAGAGTAGGCTGGATTGGGGTCAGAACTCAGGGGGGTATGAGGGAGGCAGCATTTGGGATGTAGATAAATAAATAAGAGTCATACAAAACAGAGTAATGCATTCTGAATTATTTAAACATAATTTCTTTGATGTGTATCTGCTGTTTTGGCTAAAGCAAGTTATGTGAAATGGACATTTATGTAGAAGCATTTTAATGCTTTCTAGGGATAGAAATAAACAGTCATAAATCAAGTCATTTTTAATACCTTGATAAACGATATTCTAAGGATATTCAACCTGAAGAGACCACCATCAGTAGCCAGACAAAATTCTTAGTGCAGGAATAGTGACACCAATACATCAGGTTAGTTATAGTAAACTGGGAAAAATTCTAGGTTTTAGACATTATCTAATAATATTCTTGGCTTCAGTGTTGGTGAAAGCTAATGGTATCATAAATTAATTTCTTCCAATTTTAGCTTCATAATTAAAAGAATTTGATAGTTTAAGTTAGAATTATTACTTGGGTATTTGAAAACGTGATTCACATTTGGTGGTGGTGTTTCAGATGGTGATATGACCTTCATGAAAGAAGTCTCTAGTGATGGGCTTTTGAAGTTCATAGCTTCCAGTTTTGTACTGTTTGTTTAAGAGTTGAAGATGTGATCTTTCAGTCTCTGTACTGAACTTACCTCTTGCTACCATGCTTTCCACATGCTATGAAGGATTTGAATTTTGAAACTATAAGTGAAAATAAGCTATTTCTTTCATGAGTCTAATTTTTGTTGTGATACTTTATTACAGAACAGAAATATAACTTACAGTTTAGTAAATGGATTGTTGTTTTTGCCCGAATATTCTGTCCTTGTTGTTTTTGGAAGAATGAGGAAGAATATGGAACTTTGAGCTAAAAAAGTGGTAGAATCCTATAAGCAGAGGATTTTGGAATGCTCTAATAGGAGCATCTAATAGATGCTCTAAGAGACATGTGGACAGTAGAGGCCTGGCTCAAGAGGTTTCAGAGGGGAACATATTGGAAACTGGAACATACATGTGACAAATAATCTGGATGCCTTTTTTTTCCTCCTTTTAATAAGAACTTCCCTGTGGCTGAACCTGAAAGGACTCAAACAATTATGATTTGGTGGAGGAATTTTCAAGACAACATAATATTTATTTAATCTGTTCAATACTTCTTACTTATTTCTCTGATACAGGTCTATAATGAAAAAAGCAAGTCAGACAGAAAGAAATACAGTGCATATAGTTTAGAGTATTAAAGAACATTTAGTGTTAAGACTGAGGAGTGCTGAAAGAGGCTGTAATTGTAAAGGAGATTAGGATAACTAAGCACTGGAACATTGTGGAGGATGCTTTCAAGGGAAGATCACACCCACCTAGTTTTCCAACCTGGGAAAGTAAAATGTCTAAAGAATTTTCTGCTACAAGAAAACATATGCTGTATAGTGATGGCGCACGTCTTTAATACCAGCACTTATGAGGCAGGGGCAAGCAGATTTCTGAGAGTTCGAGGCCAGCCTGGTCTACAGAGTGAGTTCCAGGACAGCCAGAGCTACACAGAGAAACCCTGTCTCAAAAAACAAACAAAAATCAAACAAACAAACAAACAAACAAACACAAAAGAAAAGAAAAGAAAAGAAAAGAAAAGAAAAGAAAAGAAAAGAAAAGAAAAGAAAAGAAAAGAAAAGAAAAGAAAAGAAAAGAAAAGAAAAGAAAAGAAAAGAAAAGAAAAGAAAAGAAAAGAAAAGAAAAGAAAAGAAAAATCTGCAAAATACAGATGTAATCCAAGTGGTTAAAGGTCCATCCCACATTGGCAGTCAAATTTGGCTGTCATAATTCAGGAAGCTTGACCATACCAAATACTATGAATTTAAGTTACCAGGAATAATAATACATCAATATAGCTATGTTTGCATGAACTTTGATAATGATTGACCAAATGTAAGCTGTAAATGAAGGCTCATTTAAAATTCAGTGTTTGCTTTGGCCAGGAATGCAGGTTTAAAAAAAATGTTGCAAATCTCTGATAATGGATGTGGATTTTCTTTGATCATATTCTTAATTTGGAGGTTAGTGGAAGCTAGAGTTCTGTTATATAACTAAATATACAAGAGCGTTTACATGATCATTGAAAAGATGCTTCATCATACCTTAAAATAAGTGTATAATGCCATAAAGCACGTAGAGAAAGAAACATAGAAAAATAATAACAGTCTATGGTATTTCTACTTTACAGTTTCTAGCATAAAATGTATTTAGCTTCTCAATTCTACTAAAGAAGCAAGACTATAATAATTAGAATATGAATGTCCCCCTTAAGCTCCTATATTTGAATTCTTAGTCACCAGGGGGAGGTACCACTTAAAATGATTAAAGGAATAGGAAATATGGTTTTGTTGGAGGAACAGGTCACTAGGGGTGGACTTTGATGGTTCAAAAGCCTAGGCCAAGCTCAGAAACGTTTTTTTCTTCCTGCTGCCTATGGATGAGGATATAGCTCTCAGCTACTTCTCTGTGGTGGACCCTTGATCCTAACTTCTCAAGTACCAAGCCTGCCTTCCTGCTAATGTGCTCCCCACCCTAATGATCATAGGATCAACTCTGAAAATGAAAGCAAGCCGACAAATAAATATTTTCTTTTAAGAGAGTTGCCTTGGTCCTGGTGTCTCTTCACAGCAAAAACCCTGATTAAGACATTAACCAGTCCAGATAATGGTGACAAAATATTTGTTATTTTAGAGGTCAGAAAATAGTGTCTCAATGTGTGGTACTTGAACATGTTGAACATTTTTTTTTTCTTTCTGCCAAAGAAAAGTCTAAAAGTATTTTTAATTATTTGTATCAGTTATTTTCTTCATTTACATTTCAAATGCTATCCCCTTTCCTAGTTTCCTCTCTGAAAGTCCCTTATACTTTACCCCAACCCTGCTCCCTAAACCACCCACTCCTGCTTCCTGTCCCTGACATTCCCCTTACTGGGGCATACAATCTTTGCAAGACCAAGGGTGTATCTCCTCCCATTGATGGCCTACTAGGCCATACATATGCAAATGAAACACAAGTTTAGGGGGTTACTGGTTAGTTCATATTAATGTTCCTCCTATAGGGTTGCAGACCCGTTTAGCTCCTTGGGTACTTTCTCTAACTCCTTTATTGAGGGCCCTGTGTTCCATCCAAAAGGTGACTGTGAGCATCCACTTTTGTATTTGCCAGGCACTGGCAGAGCCTCCTAAGAGATAGCTGTATCAGGGTCCTGTCAGCAAAATCTTGCTAGCAAATGCAATAGTGTCTGGATTTGGTGGTTGTTTATGGGATGGATCCCCGGATGGGACAGTCTCTGGATGGTCCTTCCTTCTGTCTCAGCTCCAAATTTTTTCTCTGTAACTCCTTCCATGGGTATTTTGTTTCCCATTCTAAGAAGGAATGAAGTATCCTTTGGTCTTCCTTCTTCATGAGTTTCATGTGTTTTGCAAATTGTATCTTCAGTATTCTAAGTTTCTGGGCTTATCAGTGAGTGCGTATCATGTATGTTCTTTTGTGATTTGGCTAACTCACTCAAGATGATATCCTCCAGATCCATCCATTTGCCTAATCATTTCAAAAATTCATTGTTTTTAAAAGCTGAGCAGTAGTCCATTGTAAAAATGTACTACATTTTCTGTATCCATTCCTCTGTTGAGGGACACCTGGGTGCTTTCCAGCTTCTGGCTATTATAAATAAGGCTGCTATGAATATAGTGGAGCATGTGTCCTTATTATAAGTTGGAACTTCTTCTGGGTATATGCACAGGAGAAGAATTGCTGGATCTTCCGGTAGTACTATGTCCAATTTTCTGAGGAACTGCCAAACTGATTTCCAGAGTGGTTGTACCAGCTTGCAGTCCCACCAGCAATGGAGGAGTGTTCCCCTTTCTCCAAATCCTTGCCAACATCTGCTGTCACCTGAATTTTTGATCTTACCATTCTGACTGGTGTGAGATAGTATCTCAGAGTTGTTTTGACTTGCATTTCCCTGATGATTAAGGATGTTGAACAGTTTTTTCAGATGCTTCTCAGTCATTCAGTATTCCTCAGTTGAGAATTCTTTGTTTAGCTCTGTACCTCTTTTTTTTTTTNTTTNTTTTTTTTTTTTTTTCCGAACCAGGGTTTCTCTGTTTAGCCCTGGCTGTCCTGGAACTCACTTTGTAAACCAGGCTTGCCTCTAAGTCAGAAATCTGCCTGTCTCTGCCTCCCAAGTGCTGGGATTAAATGAGTGTTCCACCATGCCCAGCCTGTACCTCATTTTTTAATAGTGTTATTTGATTTTCTGGAGTCCATCTTCTTGAGTTCTTTGTATATATCAGATATTAGTTCCCTATCCCATTTAGGATTGGTAACGATCCTTTCCCACTCTGTTGGTGTCCTTTTTGTCTTATTGACATTGTCTTTTGTCTTGCAGAAGCTTTGCAGTGTTATGAGGTCCCATTTGTTGATTCTCCATCTTACAGCACAAGCCTTTGCTGTTCTGTTCACGAAATTTTCCACTATACTCATATATTCAAGGCTCTCCCCCACTCTCTCATCCTCACTCTGACTCTGTTCTTTCTTCCCAAAGGTGAGAAAGGATGTCTCTGACGCTTCTCTGCTATTGGCAGGAAGATCAACTCTCACTAATGATTGAAATGCCTGCCTCATTGAGGGAGTAAATGACATTTATCTAACACTATTTTCTGTCCCTTGAGGTCACTCCTCCCGTCTAAAATCTATAGTTATCTAAGGGACTCCACAGATCTCTCAATAGTCTCTTCTTTGCTGAGTTGTTCTTTCTCCAAGTTTACTTCAAATTCCAGAGCCATAGATCTGACAGATAAATATTCTACAACATACTGAACTAGGTTTCACTCAAGTATGATAGGTTTCTTAGCCCCAAAGTAACCCTAACTACTTCTAAGGTGATGCTGCCTTGTGTGAAACAGGTCAAATTATAGCTGTTCTGGCAGGAAGGGTATATTTTGAAAGAAACAGCTGCACCACTCCCTTCATCTCTCAGACTATTGAGAAAATGTACCCCAAGAAGTTACAGTTTCCTATGGAATCTTATGCTAGAAGAAGGAAAATCTGAGTCTCTGGGATGGTATTCATAGGGACGAACATCTCTAACATAGAAATAATTACTCCTTGGCAGACCAGGTTACTGGAGAGACTGCAGCTCAGACTAGTGATGGAATGGACCAGATATTCCTATGGGACAGCTTATCTATGCATAACACTTGCAGTCTATTTAAACCTCAACCCCAATTTATGCTCTTGAATATGGACTGGGAGACTAACTGGACATATTTGTTCCTCTTCACAATGTGACCTCTCTCCCTCAACATCAGTCTTGGTTTTTGTGCTCACAAAAGAAAAGATGTCATACTATACACAGCAATAATTCAAGCAGACTTTAATTGGAACAGAGAAGGAAGTATGGCCACCCATATAGACAAAGAGTCCCAAGCAGAGCACCAATAGCCTCCACCATGTCATGTCAGTGTTTATATTCTTCTCCTCAACATTCGCTCATCTTTTGTTCCCATAGGTGCTCCTCTCTAGAAAAGAGGCATGCTTTACTTGGAAGTCTATTTTACCCATAACTCTTTCCATTACAAACAGATGTGTAAAAAGCAAGAATATATATAGGGGTGCAGTATTCTGTGCATACTTTCCTAACCAGGACCCTAAGTTTGCTTTTTGCAGACATTTCGAGATCATTAGTATTTATTCTTCCATAAACCATATTTTGAAAACCTATGCACTTTGTGGTGCAGCTGGGTTGCATGTCACCTATTGTTCTTTACATCCTACTTTGGAGTCTGCTGGTCAGTTCGTTCTGTAACTAAACTGACACATTGAATATATTTCTTTTATTTTCTGACTTTCACTAGACTTTGTAATTAGTTCATTGAAGGGAGGCTGTCGCATCTGACTTGATAACACTGCTAGAGCTGAGACTCCGACCCTCACAATTCTAATAATAGAATTTTGCATTTTTCTTTTTTTTTTTTTCAAACTGCAAGTTAGTCATAGATGTGTCCTTCCTGTGTATCACAGCACAATAAACTCTTTCAGTTCCATCATTGATTTCTTTCATTGATTTTCTTTGGGGAAATGTGGGTAACTCTAATCTGTTGGTGCCCCCAGTCAGGCCTCTGGCCTAAAACGCAAGCAATAAAATAACTTTTCTCTATGGCATTGCTGAGATACTAAATTTCACTGACTCATACAAAAGGTACAGAAATTCCAACATGTTATTGTATTCATATTCCTATGACATCTTCATGCTAGTAATAAAACAGCAGACTTTCTTTTTTTCTTTACTGCTAACCTTTATGTAATCCAGGGATGCAGGAATGGGTTAATTTTCCAACAAATGAAAAAAAAAATAAAGGACAGGAAGGAAATATTACAGGGAATCTTAGGGTTTTCCAGGAAAACCTTCATATGATACCTATAAAACCAGTATTTCTTTTAGGGGTTGATTGTTTAAGTAACATGAGAAGGTAAGAATGGACACAAAGGGAAATTTTAGGACAAATAATGGGCTCAAATTGAAGTGAGAAGACCACTTAGTTGAGTTTAAATGGAAAGGCTAAGGCAGAATGCTGGAAATTTTAAAGTTGCTCAGAAGAGAATAATAAAAAAGAGAAGCATTGAAGGCAATAGCAGACAGTGCCAATGCAAGAGGGGCAGCCTTAGAAGAAGAAAGAAAACTCTAAGGATTAGTGTATTAACCAGGTTTTCTATGCAAGCAGAACTGATATATATATATATATATATATATATATATATGGAATTTACTGCATTGGCTTATAGGATGCAAACTAGCTCATGCTTGAAAACCCAAGAATCCTATAGTTGTTCAGTTCATAAGTCTGGATGTCTCAGCTGTCCTAATCTGGCACCAGAGTCCTGCAGAACTCCAAACTTTGTCTATAATGGAAACTTAAAGAAGCTGACTCTGCTATCAGTGGAGGAGCTGCAGCAATAGGATATATAAGCAAAAGTAAAGTCAAACAGGCAAAAAAGAAAACTTTCCTTCTTGCATGTCCTTTATGTGTGCTGCCATTAGAAGGTATGGCCCAGATTTAGGGTTTATCTTCCTGCTTCAAACACTCTAATCAGAGAAAATCCCCCACAGGTACACAGCAGTTTGGGTATGTAATTAAAGCTGCCTGACAACCAAGATTATCCATCACATTTAGTCAGAGAATTTAAAAGTGTAGTTAGTCTGTGCTTTGTATCTCAATGGAAAAAGACAGAATGAAAGAAATAGCTCTGTTGTGGTGGCTCCAATAAGACTGAACTCCTATAGGTTTGTATATTTGGATGCTTAGGAAGTGACATTAGGAGGACTGGCCTTGTTGGAGGATGTGTGTCACTGGAGATGGGCTTTGAGATTTCAAAGTTAACCCAGTCCCAGTGGCTCACTCTTTTTTTTTTTTTTTTTTTTTTTTTATTGGATATTTTCTTTATTGACATTTCAAATGCTATCCCGAAAGTTCCCTATACCCTCCCCCTGCCCTTGCTCCACTACCCACCCACTCCCACTTCTTGGCCCTGGCATTCCCCTGTGCTAGGTCATTTAAAGTTTGCAAGACCAAGGGGCCTCTCTTCCCAATGATGGTCAAACAGGCCATCTTCTGCTACATATGCAGCTAGAGACATGAGCTCTGGGGGTACTGGTGAGTTCATATTTTTGTTCCACCTATAGGATTGCATCCCCCTTCAGCTCCTTGGGTACTTTCTCTAGCTCCTCCACTGGGGGCCCTGTGTTCCATCCAATAGCTGACTGTGAGCATCCACTTCTGTGTTTGCCAGGCATTGGCATAGCCTCACAAGAGGCCGCTATTTCAGGGTCACTTTAGCAGAATCTTAATGGCATGTGCAATAGTGCCTGGGTTTGGTGGCAGAGGATGGGATGAATCCCCGGGAGAGGTAGTCTCTGGATAGTCTATCCTTTCATGTTAGCTCTAAATATTTGTCTCTGTATCAATACCCGAGCTACATTTTGCAAAACACAAGAAAACCAAGAAGGAAGACCATCGTGTGGCTCACTCTTTCTTCCTGTTGTGTGCTAATCCAGTGCATATGTAGAACTCTTGACTCCGTCTTCATAATGATATCTGCCTCCCAGCTGCCGTTCAAGCCAGTAATATCCCCATAATGCTAACTGGATAAACTTGTCAACCTGTAAAACAGCCCCAACTGAATGCTTTTGCTGATAAGAATTGTCATTGTCATGGTGTCTCTTCACAGTAATAAAACACAAACTAAGACATATGCCTTCCTAAGCTATGACCTAGAAATGTGAACAGATGAAGCTCAATGTCATGGCATGTTGTAAGGCCTGAAAAATGTAGTGAGAGTTCTGTGAAGGAAAGAGAGCCTGACTTCCAGGTCCTTTAGATTATTGTTATTTCCTCTAGATTCACACTTAAGAAGTCAGGCAAGGACATTTTGAAGTAGATCCTGTTCTTTAAAGTTGTTACTATATGATTATTTGAGCTAAATTAATTATCAGACCTTCTAAGGTTTGAGATATTTATTCATCCCAATAGTCACAAGTCTCAATCAGTCACACAGGACCTGGACTAATAAAATATGATATCCAGCCTTATAATGGCTCTGAGACAAAAGAAGTGAAATGATGGCAGGCATAGCATAGAACACAGATGATATTATTTCCTATAGGTACAGAATTTCCATTGCTGAATATTTAGTAATTCAGATTTTTCCTCTTTCCTGTGACAGTGAGGGGGGCATCCTTACAAATGATGTTTCTGTAGGTGTAAATTTCATCTACAGAGGGTTGGCTGACACTGTTTACAGATTTGCTCTCATATCTGCCTCCCCAAATACACCTGGTGGCAAAGATACACATTTGAAAGTGACATATCAGGGTATCCAGGATTGAAATTTAATGTTGTACATCCCCCTACTCCATAAGAGTTTGCTGAAAAAATGTCTCGAGAAAGATATTTGTCTGAAATAAATGTGTACACATATGCTTGCTTATTATAAGCCTTAATTAAATCCATGAATCTGTAAAATATATGATAAGTTTCTGAACAACTGCAATAGGTTTGGACCATTATGAGAATGAAAGGATAGATCCAGATTATGCCATAATTCTGTTATGTTAATTCAGTAAATGTGGGAATTAGTGTTGGTTTATGTTCAAGTTGAGAAGACAGCTCATCAGTAAAGGTACTTGCCATCATTCATGATGACCTGAATTCCATTCTCAGAACCAACATGCTAGAAGGATGCAATCAATACCTACACATTTTTCTCTAATCTACATATTCAGGTCACACACACACACACACACACACACACACACACACTCAGAAATAGAGAGAAAAGACACACACACACAGGTGCACACACACAGGTGCACACACAATATTAAAAAAAAGATATTTTTGCAAATAAATTTCTATACCTAGTGTGCAGAGAATTTCCTTTTTCCACAGTCCTGTGGTTTTAAACGTGAAAGCATAGAGGTTGGGATGGAAAGGTTGTTAGGAGCAAAATAATAAAGCAAAACCTAAGGGAGAACAAATCATCAATGCTGTTAACAATTAAGTCCTGATTTCAATTTGAATTATTTCTGACACGCGTGAAAGCAGTTGACATATTGTTCTTCTATTATATTTGTGTTTTCTTGCTCTGTGCTCTTTCAGATATAGATATAGAAATATAAAAAGGAAAAGTGCCTTTTTTGCAGTATATGGAAAACAAACAAGGAACAGGAAGTGAAAAGGGCTGATAATGTCCTTAAGGATATGTCCTTGGTCAGTCTCACACACATCACAAGTCCTTATTTTTTCACATACAAAGAAGAATGCAGACATTCTACTTTAGAAGTAGTCACTGATACTTCCTTCCAGTCAAGGATACTGTCCCTTGGATCTTGGAACTATTTACCGGAATACTCTTCTCCTTCCTATGAAATTTGTAGTAATTCCATATACTGTTGCTCTGACAAAATACCTTAAAAAAAGTAACTTAAGGGAGGAAACACTCACCTTACCTCACAGTTCAAAGAACGCCACTATCATGGTAGAGGAGACATGGTGCCATGGGCTTGAGGAAGCTGCTGGCATTGAATCCACAGTCAGAAACCAGAGAACTAGAGGAATGAGAGGTGAATGCTGTTGCATGGTTCACTGCCCTTATTGTTAAGTCTGGGACCACAGCCCATAGAAAGGTGCTGCGCAGAGTTAAAGTAGGTCTTCCAAATTCATATATATATATATATATATATATATATATATATATATATATATATATATATTCCCTCACAGATATCACAGGATTTAGCCTAATTTAGATACTCCATAATGGGCAAGGCCAGAGGCTTAACTCCTGCCATGTTCTACATGCTATAAACTGTCAATGTTAACCATCACAGTAGTCTAATACACTGCTTTGCAAGCTTCTTATGGAAGTTTTGCTGTCTCTGATGAAGGGACATATGATCTTAGGAGGCAAGTGTAGAAGAAACCGACCTCCCCAGATATAATTTGCAAATTGTGATGTTTTGAGATGTTGATTGTGATCTCAGAAGAGAGTCCAGGAGTGTGAAGTTTGGAGCCTATTAAATAGGCCTCAGGATCCTGCATTTATGTTGTTATTTTTGGTCTCGTGTAATTAATCACACTCCAGCTAAAAGGATGACTATAAGATAAAAAAGAAGATGCTGAATACTGAGATTATGGCAGAGACATTTTAGAAATGACAGTAGGGGTTGATTTGAAACTGCCCTTTTCTCTACCCAATCCTTGTCTTGATTTAATCCAGTTTCCTCCCCTAGGCTGTTACCTTTTTAGTACTTACCAGCTCATCAAATTCTAGAGGTGAGATGCACTGCAGGTTTACTTTTATAGTAGAAATTAATGTTACTCCAGGTAGAATGAAGCAGCTCAAAATGGAGCTATCATTTTGTAAAATCCTTTGGGCTAGAAGGACAGTTTGGTGGTTAAGAACACACACTGCTGTTACAGAGAACTGGAGTTTGATTTTCATCATCCAGACTGGGTAACTCACAAGAGCATGTATGTGACCCTAGATCCAGGGAATCTGACATTCTCTTCTGTCCCCTGCAAGCATTGTACTGGAGGGAGGGAGAGAAAGAGAGGGAGAGAGAGAGAGAGAGAGAGAGAGAGAGA
>NC_034594.1:89542773-89640947 GCF_900095145.1 Mus pahari
AGAGAGAGAGAGAGAGAGAGAGAGAGAGAGAGAGAGAGAGAGAGAGAGAGAGTGTGTAAATATAATCTCTAGAAAAATAAATGCCATTTAAGGTTCTGGCCATCAGCACAAACCTTTTTGGAGACAGCAATGGGGTTAATCTAGTCAACCCAGCAAGAATTTGACCAAGAAAGCCTTACATTTATTTCTTGCATTGTGTTCTTGTTCTCCTATGTAGTACTGAAGTTTCTGTCACTATTCTGAAGACAGGGAACAGGATATTGTCTTCTCTTTTCCTTCCAACACAGCAATAATGATTAAATTCCTTCTAGCTATCCCCATATTACATACTACCCAATGACTCTGCAGGAACCACATGTCTGAACCTGGTCATTGGACCCCAGAAAGAGACACTTGTTCTTGAGCTCTGGAAGCAAAAAGTAAATATAAATGCGTATGTGAACAAATCTACTAGGAATGGAAGACTAAGATCACATGAGTATTCATCATTCACTTATTTGAGTTTTATGGAACATTTGTTTTTAAATTTTTGAAAGATAATTATATATGATAGTTTTGGCATTCAATGCAAATGTAAAACATTGTTTAATAACATGGCACTTCATAGTGTGATCTAAATACACACTCCTTTTTTATCAACACACTTAGTAAGCTTGAACCTGAACTGTACACACTTTTTACACATACCCCTTTCCTAACCATGTGCTCAGCAACGGAGGATCCCACCTGGATCAGGATATTCCACTTCAAATAATGAAGGAAACATTTATTTCTTGACAGTTCCATGTTGATGCTTTCTTTTAATTTAAAACATCCAGGAATGTAACTGGGAGATAAAGGCAATTAATCTATCATTCCTTAATTGATTTGGAGTGAATATATTCTCTAAGTGAACTTTCAGGAGAAGCCCCTATTTACTGTCTTATGCCTGTGAAGCATATAATTAAAACAATATGAATCAAAGTCATAAATATTCCAAGCCAAATAATCAAAACAAAGAACCCATCATACTGATGTCCCATACTGAATGCATCTTTCTCTTGGACTCAATGGAAAGAACACCCAAACAATAACCAGACCTCTTGAGTGCCCTGTGTCAGGTGTTTTGTAGTTACTCTTAGTAGAGTATTTCTGATCTATACTGTCAGTTGCTTTTGAATGAAGTTTCCTTGCTATTTCCTTGTCCATACTTTAGTTGAATAAGACACCAGGAACCTGCTATACATATTCCAATAGATCTATAAAGCCTTTTGAACTTCCAGCCACTTTGAGATCAATAAGAGGTGCAGGCTCAGACAATGCTGATGGTTTCAGTATTCAAATGTTTCTCACATTGTTATAATGATTCCTTCTCAAACTTACCAATCTCTTATTCTAAATTGTGAGGCACTTGAAAGCAGGGACAATTGCTCATTCACTTTAATGACCCAGAGAAAGTAATACAGCTATTGTCACAGAAGGGAACTTAGTACTGGCCAACAGTGATGACTTCAAGTATATGAGGAAGAAGGCTTTTAATAGACAACGCAAATAATCTTACCTACAAAATAAATGTGTCGTTACTTATATAGAATCTGAATAATTGAAACATTGAACGATTGGTGGAAAGAATGAAAGAAGATATTTGGTGTCTGGGAAAGCTTTTCGAAAGGCCAAAGGGACAGTGAAGTGAAGCTCTTTATGTATTTGAAGAAAGAATGAGGATGAGACTAAAGTCTAACTAAACTACTCAAATGGAGAAGAAAAAGCTACAGTGAAATGTAAAGAGGTTGAAAGATGTATGTGACGGCTCATTTGATCCATTTGATTGTACTAAGATACACTTAGTGGGGTGGTGAAACAAAGTTGGTGTGATTTTAGAATACTTCCAGAGATGATTGACTGAAGATTTAAGATAACCACTCATGTAGGTATCAGCATCACATTATCTGGGTTCACCTACTAAATAAAAAGGGAAAAATGAGGTAGCTCTCTGATACCTGACTATGAATTCAGCTGCCTCTCTCTCATGTCCTATGCCTTCTTTTACATGATGGACCCCAAATCATGAACTCAATTATACTTTCACTCCTTTAGTTTCTTCTTGTTGATTATATGGATGTAACAAGGTAAACATAAGAAACATTAGGGTATGTTATTCAACTTGAATATAGAAAACAAAATCTATCTTGGAGCCCAATTTTTATGCTGTGTTGAATTCGTGGCAAGGAAAACATCAGCTAACAATGATATAAGAACTAAGACATGACATCAAATCTCTCAGCAGAAAAAGAAGATATCATTGCAGACTCTGTTCTGCAGTGAGTAATCCTATAAGACATTCACTCATCTATTTACAACATTGCTGAGTGTTTGCATATAAGGGTTTGAAAAACTGAGCCATTACTCTATAAATGTACGTACTTTGAGGGTTGCAAAAGTAAGTGATAATTAATAACTTTCAATTTAACTTTTATTTATTGGTTTGTTTATTTTTATTTAGTGTGTACATTGCTGGAAGGATTTCTACATGAAGGGCAGAGGACAATTTGCTGCAGTTGATTTTTCTTTCTAGTATGCATGGGTTCTAAAGGTCAATATCAGGTGGTGTGGATGGGCAGCTGGCATACTTACCCTCTGATTCATCTCATTGGTTCCTTTTAATTCTATATAAAAGGGGAAGAGAAGGCTAGACAGAATATAATTGGAAATTCATCAATATTAATACTTTATTTTCTTATTTTAAATTATATTTATGTGTCTGTATGAACTGACATCTATGTAGTGGAGAAGGACCTGGATCCTCTGGAGTTGCAAATAAAGTTGGTTGGGAGCTGCTCAACAATAAAGCTGCAAATTAAGAATCACTAGAGCTGGAAGCTCCATGGAGCAGAGTTATTTGACTGTCTTACCATCATATGATGTGACTTTACACAATTCAAGTCTCAAGATAGCCTATATTTGACCCAATACTGCATGTGACTGTTATATCAAATTCATTCTGATTCCAATTAAAATTTCTGTTCATCACTCATATTTGGATAAATAACTTTATAGACATCCAGATACCTTGAATGAATATATAGTAGGAAATTCAAAAAATGATGAGATGGCTCACCATGTAAGGTGCTTGCTATGCATTAGGATCTCTGTGCCATCCCAAGCAGTCATGTAAAAACATGGTTATGAGGTATGTCTTTATAATCCTTGTCTGGGAAATCAGAAATTCAAGGATCTTTGAATCTCATTAGCCAACTAACTAGTCTAATCAGAGAGTTCCAGCAGACCAGTGGAATCCCAACTCATAATAAACAAACAAACAACACAACACAACAACAATAAAACAATAAAATTTTTGATAGAAGAGCATCCATTGTTTACCACAGCTCTCCACACTCAGGTACATGCATATACATATGCACATGAATCCATATAGAAAAACACACACACACACACACACACACACACACACACACACACACACATACACCTAGACTTAATCCTGCATATCAATGTTTCTAATATGTTATAATTCTATAAACTCCACAGTCCAAAATCATAACAAATTCTCTGTGGTAGAAGTGGGTGGGAGTTCCTTTCCTTGAAAAAATTAAATCATCACCAGTCATCAGAGTTTAATTTCCATTATAAAGTAAGAAAATACACAAGCAATCATCTACAAACATAATTATAGGATATAATAAATGGTTAAAGTGCATGTGTGTGTTGTGTATTAAATTACCCACTCCAGGATAACTGACTTGGGGAAGTCGTTTTGCAGAATGAGTTCTACTGTTGAAGAGACTTTTCTCAAATGTATTCAATTTTATGAGAAAGTAATTAAACTAATTCTCAATGCTAAAGTAATGGCCAGTGTGAAGGAAAGATAAATAAAGCCATTATGCTTTACATTGGGTTAGCGCCTAGCCATGGAACATACTGACCTAACAGGTCTGAGTGTCAAAAGTGATTGTTTTAGATATATTACTCCTGTTATTACTGTTAAAGACCAGCTATTCTTTTTTCTTTGGTACATGTATGTGCATGTACATATGTGAGCATGACTGTAGATGCCACAGGTAAAAACAAAGGGGTATAAGCTATGTTTCACCTTATCTGCCTTTATGTATTTTGAGACAGAATCACCAACTGAAATGAAAGGACAATGACTATCCTTGTATGGATAGCCAATGAGCCCCAGGAATCTTTCTACTTCTACTCTTCCTCAGTATCATGCCTATAATTAACTGGGCTTTCTAGGAATCTGAACTCAGGCTTTCAGGCCTGTTTGACAAGCTCTTTACCCACTTAGTTATCTCTCCAGTCCTATTGCTTTTATTGTTAATCTATAAACTTTTCTTGAAAGTTCATCCAAACCAGCATTTTGTACTGTTACTCCTCAGAAGTAGCATAATGTCATCATGAGCTGATACCAACTGATTGAGAAGACAGATGTATGATGTCTTCATTAGGATAAGATGCAGACAAGGCTCACTCAATATTTGTGTTTGGGATTGTGACAACCTGACATGGGTACTGACACACTGTTAGTCTGTAGGCTTCAGTTCACTTAAGCTTCTCTTTAGCATGTTTTAAAGACGTAATGTGCACAAAACAAAAACAGCTGAATTACTGTGCATTCTTTCCATCCAGGCATCTCACTATTATGGTCACAGCACTGAGCGGCCACATAAAGAGCATGGTCAAGTATTGAACATAACTCAGCCCTTTCTTAAGATATTGCCATACCCAGAGTGTCCCATCTCAGGGACAAAGGGATTTCAACCTAAGATTTGGCCTGGAGACTTGTGCTGCCTCACAATTACAGGAAGAATACTCTTTAGAAGAGTTTTCTGTCAAAGAGAACAGTCTTAGCTTTTCCCCAGGCATTGCCTGCCACCTGAATGGCTTTGCAAGTTATATTTAGCCAACAGATACACATAAAGATTTTTAAAACACAAGCAGACAGTTCATGTGAAAATTTGCCTTAAGTCAGCTTCAATGTATTTGGGAAAAGGTTAATTTAAGCTGTAAACTTGGAGAAACACAATTTATAAAAATTCATTCACTTTGCTGTACAAATATCATCTGAAATTCTGGTATGTCGAGAAATCAAAGATCAAAGTTTTACATGTGTTATGTGTAAAATCATCCATTTTAGTTTCATAGCTCTTTATTTTCAAGACATTGTTTTATATAGCCTGTGAGAAAAATCCTACTAATTAAGATTGAAGCATACCATTGCCTGGATAGCCTTCATCTCTCAGCAAAAAATAGAAGAATCTACTTCCTAGCAGGGCTTTCCCTTCTCTGATCTTAACTCCCACACACTTCTACCTGTATCATATTACATAGTCTTATTTATATTACAGGTTCATTTTTTCCCCAATAAGATCTTACTCAGCTAGTACCTGAGGTTCCTGGGAGGCATCTCCATGTTAATGAGGCATCTCAGTACCTTAAACCTTCAGCCAATGACCATTGCTCATCCTGTATATTCCTACCCTTACCCCCCCCATACACAATACTATAAAAATCCTTGAATTATCCCAAGTAAAGTTGATCTTTCTCCCCACAGCTGTTCCTAGTGTCATGATTACTGGATATACTTCATCATCTCAGGTCCATTTGTTCTCTTGTACTGATATCAGGCTAAGATTCCTGGGAATTGTAGCACAGGCTACATTTTATCTTCTGGTCATGGATTTATAGGTTAATACTACCATGTGATATGGGAGAATAAACCCATGACATTGTCCACTCTAGAAAAGCACTAGACCAAATAAGCTATATTCTCAGCCTGCATCTTCTTAAATTTAATATTTCCTAAAGAATTGTATACACATACAAACATATTTGTGATGTCTGTACATACATATAGAATATTTTTAGGCAATTGCATAAAAGCAAAGAAATAATAGAATTATGAAACAATTAAAGAAATAATTTATATTGCAAATTACTAAAGTGATATAAAATAGCACATACATTTTTAAAAAATGATGGAGAATAACATTTACATACAAAGAATGAAAAGAAACAAAGAACAGAGGCAAAAAAAGCCAAAGGTTTGATGCCATGGCTGGTAGACATCACAAAGTAACCAGAGTGGGACTATTCTGTTTGGAATGAAGGTGTTCTGAAGAGACACTAATGCCTGTTCCAGGGGATGATCAAACCATGGAAATGGTGGATGCCAAGAAACTGAAGTTTCCCTCAAATCTCAAGTTGGGAGAAGGAAATGTTTAAGATCTTGCTGTGAGACAGGGAGAGCTTGGCAGACAGGGAGAAATTGGAACTGGGGAAATGATGATGGGTGGGAACACATCTTGACCATGACTGCATAGTTGTTCATACTTCTCTTGTCCTCAATTAAAGCCAAATGTCCTACTAAGAATGCAAAGGTGACTTGGGGATAGAAAAGACATTGGTCTAGTTTGTATTTCTTTCTAGTGTGCACACAGTGAACAAATCATCATTCTCTTGTTTTCATCATTACTTATTTAATTCAATTTTTGAATATGAACTGCTTGTTAAGGAATGTTAGGGTCCAGTCTCAGTTCCTAAAATTTCTGGTAACAGTAGGAAGGCAATCCAGTCAAGCATAGGATGTTGTAGTGCTCAAGGGTATCTGGATGATGAAAGTGAAAATTGCAGCTCCACATCTGGGCTTCCAAGCTATTACCTTCAATGTTACCTTTTTTTCAGGTTTCCACAAATGAAACCAGTCACAAAGGGCATGCTAAATTGCCTGAGGATGATCATGGTGAAAGAGAAACTGAGTTATAATGAAAGACACACTGCTCATGGTCAAAATTCAATAGCACTGAAGGAGAAAGCATCTTGTCCCTGACCCCATTTGGTTATTATTTATAAGGGCAGTTTCCTCTGATTTCACTTCTGCCACCAACTTTTTTAGATAAAGTAGGCACTCAGTAAACATAGGAATATAAGATGAGAGACAAGAAAAATATCAAGGACACAAGAAGGGGGAAGAGGCCCTTGCATAGATCTGATGGAAGCCTCCCAGCAGAAGTGATGGAAGGTTTCCAGCATAGGTAACAGTTGCTGATGGGGCTAGAGAGATAGGGCCTCAGAGTTCAGTTCCTAACATCCACCTTGGGAAGCTCACAACTGCTTCTAACTCCAGCTCCAGATGCATTTCACCTTTCCACAGAGGTTCATAAGTAAAAGTAAAATAAATCTCAAGAAAAACCCAATTGTTAAGACCATTCTTTTCTAGCTATAAGGTAGCAGTTTCCTAGGACTTTCAACTGGCACTCAGTTGATAATGAAAGGTGTATCTTACATCCTATGCACTACACAAATGTTTCAGTGGTTTATGTTTCCCATTCAGATGCCATCCAAGGCATTTCTTCAGCCAACCTGTAATCTCAGTTATTGAGTATTTGAAAAATTAAAGGAGTGGTGTTATTCCCAGAAACACAGCGAAGTTCTCCAAAGTCATCACTGGGACAGAAGCAGTGTTCCTTAATAGTAAGAAATCCACAAACACTCTTAGGCATGCTGACTCTCCTTATGAGTGCCTTTCTCGGATCTTAAATAAAATCTCTAATCCAGCTCTAATTCATCCTATTAGGAAGTCCTGAAATCCCTTTCTGGATAATAATTGTGAATTCCAGTTTTTTTATGAGTTGAGGTCTCTAAAAACCTAAAGGGATGCCCAGATTGTGGAGGCTGACTGTGTAGATCTGTGCCTCTGTTCCTTTACCACATGCCCCCAGCAGGAATGGTGTCATTCACTAGACATTGAGACCTCTTGCTCCACACATGTGAACTTTTTATACTCTTCCATGTTGGAATGATTAGCTAATGTCTTGTTAGGTCAATATCTCAAGCCCAATAGAATGAATATTTGGTCTATAAAGACTATTCTTGAAAGGTACAGAATCTTTCTGAGTTATAATTTTTATGTGAACTCAAATTTCACCTCTAGCAAAGGAGTTCACAGGGGCGGGGAAGTAGAAAGAGTGTCATAGTGGAGTTAGTGCAAAAGGGACACTTGTGACTATTATCTGATCAGGTGACAGACTTACAGCTGTACCTTCCAGGAAACTGTTTAGTAGCAGCAGTGATCTGTGATGCCCTGAAGGTGTCACAGTGATACTCAGAGTGCTCTTTAAAGAAAGTTGAAATTTGTGTGATGTTAGCATCACACCCTAATGAAGGCTTATTTAAAGACTTTATTCAGAGAAGACATTATTCAGAGTTGAGGGTCAAGGTCAGAGTCTTTGAAAAGAGGCAGTCTAAGACACCCTGCTTCTTCTCTTAGAAAGTTAAAGAGAATGTGTAGCTTGCAGCATATTTAATTTAGTAGGACATATTTAGAAATATGTCTCTCTCTGTGCTAAAAACAAAATATTGTGCAGGGTATTTAAGACTAATAATTACATTTAAAACCCCAAAGAAATCTACAAATCAGTCTCAAGCAGCACAGTATTCTAAAGATAAAACAAACACCAGCAACATTTCTTAACAATAAAACCAAATATCTTTCAATGTCATTAGCCACCTTTCTCCTATTATAAGATAACAAAACACTAGACAGTGCATATATAAAAACACTTAGACATGTTTGCCTTCTGGGTTAGTTACTTTCTTGTTTCTGTGGCAAAATTCCTGACAGGAAATGTTTAAGGAAGGAATAGTTTGTTCTGAATCACAGTTGAGGTTATTGGACATAATTGGTTGGGAGGCATGATAACAGTCACATTACATTCATACTCAAAAAGTAGAGATTGATTTAAGCTTGCCTGTGTGTGGCTTGGTTTCTCCCTCTTTAAATTCATTCCAGGAAACTTACCCATTGTATTACCAAACTTGGGATTATATTATGTGCCTTATGAAACCAGGTTCAGTTACCCATCTCCACAAGTCAACCAGAATATCCAAATTAATATTTTAAAATTAAATAATATTTTATTCAATATGGAAACATTGGAAAGGGGGACACCCATATCCAGTGAGCCCTTCTAGTCCCTGGGATCTGACACGAGACTAAAGTTTAATAAATGGCCAGAGATATACGTTGTTAAGCAATCCCAGTCAGGATACTCTCTTTCCTATCACTGATGTGCTATTATCTTTGTCATGGTGAAAATCCCTTTTCAGGATAGAAGAGTTCCTATTCCATGGGGTCCAGACCTGTCCTCTCATGTCACAATAGTTCAGAGGATCGAGGATATGTGGAATTCAAAGTTCTTGCTGTTTGTTGTTTTGATGGTTAAAGTGTTACATTAAATTATATTTAACGTATGCTAGTCTGGTTACAAGAGGATGGTGCTGTTCACAGTTCAATTGGATCCTACCACCTGGATTTACAGTGTACATTATAATTCACTGATCTGCTTAAATGCTTCTCTCCAGAGTAATCTAAATCTGTCATGGTGACAATCAATAATAGCCCTTACTGCATAGGTTCACTTGCTTGGAGAATGGGGAAGCACAATTTTCTGACATATTAATTTGGTTTGTTTATATGACTTTTAATTGAAAGTGGTGATTGGGCCATTGATATATTAATGTCCTGTCTTCTAGAGGTGTTTCAGACAAGAATTAACAATACCCTGAAAAAGCACTGAGTGTAACTCAGTTGCAGAAGCACAGGGCTCTGAATTTCAGTGCTTCTGAAAACTTGTGAACTGTTCTTTGTGGCTTATATAAGTTATACCAGCACTGGAGAGGTAAGAATATACTATGTTTTAGACCAATGAGCTCTAAATTCCTGTATTATTTTTTAAAAAAGGACTGGTAGTGTCAGTGATAAATTTCATATATACGTATGTCCTATAGTTAGTACAGGTGCTTATTACATCTGCCCATGATGTCCAATTAGTATAATTTCCTGAGGAAATAAAAGACTATATTCAAAGGAAAATGTATTTAAAATGTGAAAAGAACTGTTCTTTTATTGCTTCCCTACCTTCTACTTTGAAGATACCCTGTTGCCAGAAAATAACAGAAACCTTCATTAAAAAACTCCTTTAAAGGGTATTTCTGGGAATACTTCCAATTAGGACCTTAAATGTATATTTAATTGAAATGGAAGTAGTATGATATATGCAGAAAGATAGCACTAGAGATGTGGTTGAACCAAAGATATAAAGATATTATTACAGGAACCAAGGAATAAGAGGCAGTCATGCTTCACATAAGCACAAACGGCCACTGAGAATCTTAGCCGAGATCCACTAAATTATCATCAAATATAAGTCAAATACAGAACTTAGAATAAACAAGTTAATTCCCTTTCTCAGTGACAGTATCCAGTGTTACTATCAAGTTTATGTAGATCAAAATCCATTGTATGGATATCACAGTCAATCACCTCACCAGGAATAACATCAACTGACGCAATAAACTGCATGGGTAAACCATTCCTCTTATATCAGCACTGAAAATGTCAATGCAAGAATGTAACATGTCCATATTGGAAAAATATAAAAACTTTAAAACCATGACAAAAGAATCCATCAGAAAATGAGTGTCAGAATTATGAATAAGGAAAATATATCATAGGTAATCAATAATTAGAGTGTACCTCTGTTAAGTAACAAGATGACACATGCATATACCTTAGGAATATATGATTTCAATCATGTCAAATTCAGATAGTATATAAGAAAATAAGGAATATCATTCAAGAATTTAGTATGTCTAAGAAGAGAAATGGACAGGGAAATACAAGAAACAATAAGACAATGTTATTCATAAATTTAGAGAAACTTACAAATTTTAATGAAACACATCTTACTATTTTTGTAAATTCATGATTAGTTTCTGGAAATATGACTCAGCAATTAAGAATGTATGTTACATTTGCAGAGCACATGCCTTGCATTCCCAGTACCCAGGTCTGGTTGTTGACAATCAATGTATAATTCCATGTTATAGGTTCTGATACCAACTTCTGCCTGCACAGCCAGCAACAAGCATGTATGTGTGCATGCACACAGATTTAGTTTTTTTTTTTTCTCTTGCTGTGGTAACACATTCCAACAAAAGCCATTTACTGAGGGAAAATTGCATTTCCAATCACACTTCAAAGAAATTATTCATCACATAGGAAAGTTAAAACAGGCACTTGGAGCAGAAATCATTGAGAAAGGCTCCTTACTGGCTTAGCCACTGGCTTCTGCCTTCTGCTTGTCTAATTTTCTTACACGGACTAGGCCCACCTGCCTAGGGATGGTTTAACCCACAGCTGCCTGAGTCCTCCTACATCAATCATCAATCTAAGCAATTTCTGACAGGCATAGCCATAGGCTAATCTGACCTGACTATCTTCTAATTGGTGGTGCTTATACATATTAAGGAATGGCCATCTGACATTGCAGTCACCTAGTACATGGTTCATTCATGCAGAAGACATGTGTTTGGCCTTGCTGGATGAAGAAAGTCACTAAAGGAGATACTTCAGAATTTAAAATATGTGCCATTTTGAGTTTTTCACCTCTCCTTCCTGTATGTGATCTCTCACCTTATTGCTTCAGTCACCATGTTCACCTGCTTTTCATATTTACATGTCACAATGTGATGAAGTCTCATCCTTGTGGAGACACAAGCTCAAATAAACCTTTTCGTGTATAAGTTGCTTTGGTCATAATGTTTTATCACAATATAAAAGTAACATATAAAAATCTCAAACTATTGCCAAAAGAAGCTTCCTTAATTAAAAATGAGATTTACATGTATTTGTAGCTATAAGGTTAAGAACACAGAATATAGTTGGAAATTATACTGGTCTAGGAAAATGTCTGTAGTAAATCCTCCTGTATAGTTAATGATCTCACCATCCATAGTTTGGCTGAGTTTATAGTACCCAGTACAAATACCCTCCTATTGAGCAGGCCTTAAATAAAATTAGATTACTGTTGCCTAGCCTCAAGATATATGTACTACTATAATATCCTTAAGGGTATCTGGCCATGCTGATAATTGTTGTTGTTCATGTACTTTACAGCAATTTACTATTTTAATTACTATTTACTCTTAATTGCTTTCTCCCTTGACAGTTTCCATACTTTGGATACTATGAGAGCTAGTTCTCATAAGAAAGGCTTCCAGTTTATTTCCAGCTCTATTCCTTCAAGTCCTGGTATCTAAAATATGTTGTCTTAAGATATATGGTCTCACTTTCTAGTCCTGCAAGTCAAGCAAGGGCAATAGCAGTCGTCTATATTATTTTGTGAATTTCTTTGACTTTCCCTAAGGAACAACCTAAATATGTATTGTTGAATAAATGTAAAACAAATACTTTCCTATTGCTTCTTCAAGCATCATTTGTGTTATTTATTTTTCTTCCTTTCTTCAAAGTCTGTACTGGTTTGTATTTACCATTTTAGCTGATTTCTCAGTTTTTTTTTTTTTAATTATTTTTTTATTTTTTTTATTTTTCGCCTCTCTTCCCAGTGATGGCTGATTAGGCCATCTTCTGCTACATATGCAGCTAGAGACACAAGCTCAGGAGGTACTGGTTAGTTCATATTGTTTTTCCACCTACAGGGTTGCAGCCCCCTTCAGCTCCTTGAGTACTTTCTCTAGCTCCTCCATTGAGGACCCTGTGTTCCATCTAATAGCTGGCTGTGAGCATCCACTTCGGTGTTTGCCAGGCACTGGCATAGCCTCATAGGGAAGAGAGGCCAAATAAATAAATAAATAAATAAATAAATAAATAAATAAATAAATAAATAAATGTTATTCTGTTTTTGTTGATTTAACTTGAGCATGGTCTCATGTAGCACAGATTAGAACAGAATTATTATGTTTAAGATGGTGACTTTGAACTCCACATCCTGCTGCCTCTGCCTCTGGAATTCTGGGATAACAGGAATAAGCTACCACACCCAATTTATTCGGTGTTGGTCATGAAACTTAGGATATTGTTCACTCTATGCAAGAAATCTGCCAACTGAGCTATAACTTGAGATAGTAGAATTCAATTTGAATATCTTTATTATTTTTATGAGAAAAGTTATTTCTTATATAAGTCAAAGAAAGCTTCTTTTTTTCTACTTAATCTAACAAATATCTAATGGTACTCATAGGACCTAGAGTTCAAGTCCCAGTACAACATGTCAAAGAAACATTGTCTGTGCCCAGTTTTCTGTTCTTTCTCTTTTAACCTAGAGCTAGTTTGTAATTTGGTTAATTTATTCTGAAATATTTATACTACATTAGGAATTAGTAAATAAAAGCTGATAAATTGTCTAGTCTAACACCTAATTTTAATTTATTTTTTAATGCTTTACTTTGGCTCACTATATTGTAGAGGATTAATTTAAAAATTATAAGTAACTATTGGATTTCAGCAGCTGTTTTTGTCAATAATGTTTTACTGGAATAGTCAATTGTTATGGTTAATATCTATGATCTTAGCTCTCAAGAGGATGAGGCAGGAAGATCTCAATTTGGAGGCTATCCATGTGTATATTTGAGTGATGCCAAACTCAGATATAGAAAGACATCCTGTCTCAAAAAGAAAATGGAAAACGTTTGGTAAAACATCTATGGTTCTAATGTATGAGAGATCAAAGCTAAGGATGAGTCTTGAGATATGTAGGCATTAAACAGACAGTGTAATGTTAGAGACAGGTATGAAATATTTTGTTCCCTTCTGGTGTATACTTTCATACAGACTTCTGTATGAGAACATTTATCTACACTTTTCTTGGGTCAAATGGCTACCAATTAAATGTTCTGTAGTGAAAGGGTACCATATCCTCCACTTACTGTCAATTAATTCAGAAGACATAAAAGGGAGATGCTTAATTTTGCTATCACCTGGGAGATGGTCCCCTTGGACATATCTGTGGAGGTGTATTTTTGATTACATTAGCTGTAGTAGGAAGCTCTAATCTGTGTGTGGCTCTAGTCCATGGATGAGATCCTGGAATACTTAAGTAGAATCAGAGAGGTGAGCAATTGCTTGTAACAGTTGCCCTCTGCTTCTTACTTGCAAAAGTGACCAGTCACCTCAAACTTCTGCTGTCTTGAACTCCATGCTTGATATACTGTGCCGAGATCTATAAGCCACAATACAATTTTTCTGTCTTAAGTGGCTTTAGTTTGGTAAATTTATCGTAGTAACTGACAAACAAACTAAGACACTGACATAAATCTTGTTACCAGGTTTTATGTAACCCAGCTTGGATTTATTTTCAAAGCATGGACACTCTAGATCCTATTATAGTGTACCTAATATTTAACTTAAGGAAACTATTTCCAAATTTTAATGGAAACCACAGTTTGGATCTTAAGTATTATATAAGAACCCATGTGTTAAATGCTCACTCCCCACTGTAGTATTAGGTAGTACTAAAACTTAAGAAGAAGCACTTGACAAGGGTTTTTTGTTTGTTTGTTTGTTTGTTTTTTGTCTTGTGTACTGTATTCTCAAAGGGGACTGTTGAATGCTGTTCTCTCTGCTTTCACTCTATTTTCCATCCAACATCTGAGTTGAAGTAAACTTCATCCTATGAAACTCCCAAACGTCCCATCCCATGTCAACAGCAATGGAACCACTCTCCCATGAGCTGAAGTAAGTCTCATTACTTTGGACCCTGACAAACCTTCCCCCATTTTTATATTTGGGTATTTAAATAACCACAGAAACTTGTCCACAGGGCATTTCAATAAATGTGCCAGGCTAAGCATGCTGCATGGAGGCAGGGCCTTCACATGCTTTTAGGAGTCCGTGTTATGCTTTTTAACAATGCACAGAGCTATTTCTTTGGAATCACAGGTAATTAAAATTTAAACAATGAATCATGAGTATATCAACTTCAGTCTATATACTATCAGGAAGTTCCCCAGCCCATGGAATCAGATTGATGTAAACAAGGAAGTTTAGGGTATAGTTATCCTTTTCTTCTCTTTGCAACTGTAGTTCTTTTATTTATTTATTTATTTATTTATTTATTTATTTATTTATTTATTTATTTTTATTATTATTTTCTTTATTTACATTTCAAATGTTATCCTGAAAGTTCCCTATACCCCCACCCCCACCCCTGCTTCCCTACCCACCCACTCCGACTATTTGGCCCTGGCCTTCCCCTCTTCTGGGTCATATAAAGTTTACAAGACCAAGAGGCCTCTCTTCCCAATGATGGCTGATTAGGCCATCTTCTGCTACATATGCAGCTAGAGACACGAGCTCAGGGGGTACTGGTTAGTTCATATTGTTGTTGAACCTACAGAGTTGTAGCCCCCTAAGGCTCCTTGGGTACTTTCTCTAGCTACTCCATTGTGGGCCCTGTGTTCCATCCAATAGCTGACTGTGAGCATCCACTTCGGTGTTTGCCAGGCACTGGCATAGCCTCACAAGAGGCCACTATATCAGGGTCCTTTCAGCAGAATCTTGCTGGCATGTGCATTAGTATCTGGGTTTGGTAGCTGATGATGGGATGGATTCCCAGATGGGGTAGTCTCTGGATAGTCCATCCTTTCATCTTAGCTCTAAATTTTGTCTCTGTACCTATATCCTTTCCTGGGTATTTTGTTCCTTATTCTAAGGAGGAATGAAGTATCCACACGATGGTCATCCTTCTTGGTTTTCTTGTGTTTTGCGAAGTGTATCTTGGGTCTAAGTTTCTGGGCTATTATTCTCTTATCAGTGAGTGCATATCTAGTGACTTCTTTTGTGATTGGTTTACCTCATTAAGGATGATATCCTCCAGATACATCCATTTGTCCAAGAATTTCATCTTAACCAATAAATACAGTACTCTGTGAAATGTTCCATGAAATGTGTCGGTTTTCACTGATCAATCACAGAAGTATGCCATTCTAAATCAACGAAGTGAAAAACACCTTCAGTAGCCTATAGATTTTCAGTACACATAAAAGCCTTATTTTTCAACCCTTTCTTATCTATAGACACACCTATAAAAGGAAAGCCTGTCCATGGAAGAATGATTTTAAACATATCTTTATGTTTGTTTGTGCATGCTTGTGTATGTGAGTGAGGCTGCTCACATGTATGGCACATGTGTAAGTGTCAGAGGACAACCTTGCATATTGTTCTTCACCATTTATCATGTTTGAGACAGTATCTCACTTTTATTAGCCATTGTGAGGTATATATATCAGGTTAAATAGCCTGTGAGGTGTTGGGGAGTCTCCTGTCTCAGCTACTTTGCTCATTGTAGGGGAACTGAGATTACTGACACCAGATTCTAAGTGGCGATTTATGTGGGTACTGTTTTTTATTTTGTTTTTGTTTTCTTGTTTGTTTTGTTTTAAATCTGAATTCAAATACTATACTTTATTCAATGAGCCATAAAGGGGAAGTTTTAAATTATATTTTTGGATCTGTGATTCATAAAATGGTGTGCTGGTTATTTTTGTCAACTTGACATAGACTAGAGTCACCTAGGAAAAAATAGCTTTAGCATAGGAATGGCCTGCATCAGATTGACATATGCACTTCTATGTATGATATATGCTCTTGATTAATCACGATTGATATGGGAGGGCTCAACCCACCTGATGTGGGTGCCAACCATTGACAGGTGGATTGAATAAGAAACAAAATGACCAAGCCAAGGGAAACAAGCCAGTAAGCAGTATTCCTCTGTGATCTAGACTCTACCAGTTGTCTCAAGGAGAACAAAATACTCACAGGAGGAAATATGTAGACAAAGTATAGAGCAGAGACTGAAGAAAAGAACATCTAGAGACTGCCCCACCTGGGGATTCATCCCATATGCAGTCACAAAACCCAGACACTCTTGTGGATTCTGGAAATTGCTTGCTGAAAGAAGCCTGATATGGTTGTCTTCTGAGAGGCTCTGCCAGAGCCTGCCAAGTACAGAGGTGGATGCTCACAGCCAACAACTGGAATGAGCTCGGAGTGCCCGATGGAGGAGCTGGAGAAGGAACTGAAGAATCTTAGGGGTTTTCCAGACAGATGAGAGGAGCAACAGTGACAACTACTGGCCAGACCCCCTGGAGCTCCTGGGGACTGAATCACCAATCAAAGCGTACACATGGAGGGACCCATGTCTCTGGCTGCATATGTAGCAGAGATTGGCCTTGTTGGTCAGTGGGAGGAGCAGTCCTTGGGCCTCAGTATGTTCGATGTCCCAGTGTAGAGGAATGTCAGGGCAGGAAGACAGGAGTGGGTGGCTGGGTGGGGGAGCACCCTCATAGAGGCCAGTGGAGGGGGATGGAATATGGGGTTTCCGAAGGGGAGACCTGGAAAAGGGAAAACAATTGAAATGTAAATAAAGAAAATATCGAATAAGAATTTTAAATAGTCATGAAGAATGACATAATGAAATATACTCACAGTTGTCACTTTACAATATCTTTACTTTAAACGTTGTGTTTTGATGTTTATTTTGTTTTTGTCTGTGTTGGGGATATGACTCAGTGCTTTGAACATTCTTGGCTAGTGTTCTATCACTGAACTAACTGTACCAACTATCAGATTTATTTTGACTCTTCATTTTAAACACAAACATACACAGTCCCACAGTCACTGGAGGTAGCAAATACAACCTGATAATCTGTGGGGTGAGTTTCACTGACTGAAATCATCATCCATTGTAATGATATATATAGAAAAGCCCTTATGTCTGGCTTTAAATGAAATATATAGTATAGACTTTGTGTTTGTCTTTGAGAGAAATGTTTCAGCAAAAAACCTTTGCTGTGTTTGCATCAATCAGTAAAGGCTGAGAAATTGTTTTGAGATTGATTGAACTTTTAAGAAATATTGTCTCTGGAAATGCCCCTCACTCTCCTTGCTGAGAAAATGGCCAATAAGTAAACAGCTTTACTTAATACATACCCCATGGAGGCAAGCACCAATCCCTAACAGAATTAATGATAATCTAGTATATTTGCAGATGTCAACATATTGTCCTCTGAGAGACTCCAGTCAGCAGCTGAGTCAGATGGACGCAGATAACCACAGCTAAATAGTGGATGGAACTTGGGAACTCTTATGGAATAATAAGACAGATTGCAGTCCCTGAAGTAGACAAAAACTCCACAGGAAGTCCAAAGGAGTCAACTATCCTAGACTCTTTGGCATTTCAGCGTCTGAATCAAGAACCAAAGAATATATATTGGCTGGACCTAAGCATGCCTAATCACATAAGTAGCAGAAGTGCATCTTACTCTTTGTGTAGGCCCGGAACAACTACATCCCAAAAGTTGTTATGCCAAAAGTTGTTGCCTGCATATGGGACATGTTCTTCTAGCTGGGCTGCCTTGTCTGGCCTCAGTAGGAGGGGAAACATTTAGCTTTGAAGAGACTTGAAATGCGAGGGAGGGGGAATACCCAGGGACCCTGTACCCTTTCCGAGGAGAAGGGGAGGAGGAAGACTTGTGGGAGGGAATAACCAGGAGGGGGGCAGTGAACAGTGATGTGAAGTGAATAAAGTAACAACAACAACAACAACAACAACAATAATTAATTAATTTTTTTTAAAAAAGAAATGTCTCTCTAAATGTCTGTACTGGGTGCTATGTAAGAGCTTGCAGCTGCACTAATCTTAGTCCAAAAACAGTCCTGGAAAACATGAAGTTCTTATTTTTGATTATGGCTAGCAATGGTCAAAAGAGACTGAGATGTGTGTTGGTTATCTGCTATCATGAGCAATAAAGGGCAAGATAACTTAGGTTGCTGGAATCTTTCCAAGCCCCAACTAACCTTTTATGATGTTTGAATAAATAAGTAGAGTGAGCTAGTTGGGCTTCAGTCTTTCCTAAGAAGGCTGAAATTGTTGCTTCTTCAGAAAATGAAGGCTTAGAGCTTGGTGAGCTTCTCACTTACTGCAACATCTACATCCAACATCAACTAATAAACGTGGCGGTTTGTTTCTCTATTTATTGTATTAGTGGCTTTTCATTGCAGTGATCATACCATGACTAAAAGTAATATTTAAGACAGAGTTTATTTTGTCTAATAGTTCCAGAGATATAGTCTTCATCATCAAGTAAAAGGTATTACAGCAGGAGTGCAAGGCTAACCTGACAAAATTGAGTTAGAAATGTCATATTCAAACATGTACACAGGAAGCAAGGGTATTCAGTAAATGTGGAATCAGGTTGTAAGACCTCAAAAGTCACCACAGTGGCTTACTGTTTCTGCCAAGACTCCTCCTCATAAAATTCTCTAACTTCTCCAAACAATGTCATGAACTGAAAACCAAGTGTTCAAATATTGGGCCTGTGAGGAATATTTCTCTTTCAAACCATGCAGGAAGCATATGAATAACTGATGTTCTTAAAGTATTTCCAATGTTAGACAATGATAAAATAATAATAATTCACTCTATTGACATAGTATATGTAATATCTACTATATATATAATATCTACTCAATATCTACAAATCATTATAATTAAAGATAAATTACTATTTCAGGAGACATACTTTGGTTTGACATTGTGTATTAATGATGAAACTTACTGATAATGAAAAGCAAGCCCATGTGTGTGTGTGTGTGTGTGTGTGTGTGTGTGAAATTATTTTCCTATAACTGTGATAAAATATCCTAGAAAGTCAAAGGTAATACTAAGAAGAATGGACTTACTTTTGGCCCACAACTCAAAAGCAATCGATTTCATTTCATCTGCAGTTACAAAGCAGGAAGCAATGAATTATTAGATAATGCCACACAGGTATGCCCAGTGACCAGTCTCTCAGGTGATTCTAGTTGTCATCAGGATGACAACTGAGGTTATATGTTACAGTTATCATCATCATTATTATTTTTAAATTCATCACAATTAATATGATCCTATTATATGAGTATGAGAATGACATCCTACAACCTAGTTTTGCCACTAGCAATTTTAAATAAATTTTTATGTTATCATTTTATTTATAAATTATTTCATAGTTGTCTATTTTGTGCTGTACATTTTCTTCTTACCTGCAATTTTCTCTTTTCCACTGCTACCCCTCTCATTTCCCCCCTTTGTTTCCCTAGACAATTTTCTACATTCATTTTATTAGTTCAGGGACGATTTTGTATGACTATATAAAACTATAAAACACTTACACATTAATGTTTGTTTCAGAATTCGCAATAGCTAAATTACAGAACCAACCTAATTGCTCAATATTAGATGAAAACATAGAAAATATACAAAAGTATATTTAATTAGTTATATTGCAAATACTGTTCCTCCTCCTGATCTCCCCCTCTCAAAAGACCTCCCCTATGCCCCATCCATTCTTGGCTTAGATGATGGGGTTCCCTGGATAACCCTTCAACCTGTGCCATCAAGTCTATGCCAGATTAGGCACATCCTCTCCAACTGAGGTCAGACAAACAGCAATGGAGGCTGAACTGCCCATCGGCTACATATGTCCCAGGTGCGACTTTGTAGCCCACGTATATTCTTTGGTTGTTGGCTCAGTCTCTGAGAGGTCTAAAGGGCCCAGATTAGTTGACACTGTTGGTCTTTTTCTGGGATTCACATTCAATTCTGTGCCTTGAATCCTGCCACCACCTCCTCCATAATAGGCACAGACCTCCATCCAATTTTGGCTGTGAGTATCTGCATTTGATTCAGTCCATTGCTGGGTAGAGGCCCTCAGACATCAGTTTGCTAGGCTCCTGACTATAAGCATAAGAGAGTATCATTAGCAATGTCAGGGATTGGTGCTTGTTCATGGGATATGTTTCAATTTGGGCTGGTTATTGATTGGGTATTCCCTCAGTCTATTCTACATCTTTACCACGGCATTTCTTTTATACAGGACAATTTTCTGATAAAAAATTATGTAAGTGGGATGGTGTCCTTATTTCTTTACTTGGAATCCAGCCTAACTACAGGGGGTGGCCGCTTCAGATTTCATGCCTTCACTGTTAGGCCTCTAGGCTAAGGTCACCTTACACTAACTTCTGGGTTTCTCCCCAATTCCAGGTCTTTGGGACTTCCTAGAGATTCCTCCTACCCCCACCTTACCTCAAGCACATGCAGATTTCCATTCTTCTTTCTGGCTCTTTAGGCCTCTCTTCTGTTCCCCCCTCTACACACACACACACACCTGATCCTGAGTCTGCCATTCCTTTCTTCATCTTCTCTCTCACCCTGTCTTTTCCCTCCCTTTGCCTCCTATAACTATTTTATTCCTCCTTCTAAGTGAGACTTAGAGCATCCTCACCCTCATGATATATCGTAGGCTAATACCCACTTATCAATGTGTATATACCATGAGGGTCATTTTGGGTCTGTGTTTCCACACTCAGGATGATATTTTCTACTTCCATCCATGTGAGTGCAAAATTCATGCTACTCTTTTTTATAAGCTGAATAGTGTTCCATTACATAAATGAACCACATCTTCTGTATCCTGTATGCTTGAGGGACATCTTGGAAGTTTTCTGTTTCTGTTACAAATAAAGCTGTTATGAACATAGTGTAGCATGTGTCCTTATGGTATGGTAGAGCATGTTATCTAGTATGTGCCCAGGAGAGGTATAGTTTCGTCTTCAGACAGAATTATTTACAATTTTCTGGGAAAAATGCCAGATTGATTTCCAAAGTGCTTATATAAGTTTTCATTTCCACTAACAATGAAGTACTATTATTCTTCCTTCACTTCCTCACCAGCATGTGCTGTTGTTGCTTGAGATTTTTATCCTAATCATTCTGAATGGTGTAAGTAAGGTAGAAACTCAGGGTCATTTTGATTTCAATTTTCTTAATGATTAAGGATGCTGAACATTTCTTTTAGTACTTCTCCACTATGCCAGAATTACCTGTTGAGAATTCTCTGTATATCTCTGAATATCTTTTATTAATTGGATTATTTGATTTCTGCGAGTTTAACTTCTTGAGTTTTTTTAAAATATACTTCGGATATTATCCCTCTGTCAGATGTAGGGGTAGTAAAGGTATTTCATAATCCTTAGGCTGGCATTTTGTCTTATTGATAGTGTCCTTTGTCTTATAGAAGACTTTCAGTTTCATGAAGTCCCATTTATAAAATATTTATCTTAGAGCCTGAGCCTCTGATGTTCTTCTGTTCATGAAATTGGCTCTGGTACCAATCTATTAGATTTAGTGTATTCATTTTTTGTTGAGATCCTTGATCCTCTTGGACTTGAATTTTATGATGGGAGATAAATATGAATGTATTTGCATTGTTCTACACATAGACATCCTGTAATGGCTATTCCTGGTTGTCAACTTGACTATATTTGACATGAACTACAATCCAGAATTGGAAGGCTCACCGGTGAACCTAATATGGAGGCTGAGAGATAGAAGTTTCTGATCTGGATCTTGGTATGGAGATCTTGAGAAGACAGGGAGATCTCCAAGTTCAAGGTCATCTGGGATTAAAGGTGTGGTGGCACACACCTTTAATCTGGGCTACACCTTCTACTGGGGACCATATAGGGAAATTGGAAGAAGGGAGTCTGGATCTCTCTTCTGCCTGCTTTCTGTGTGGGACTAAGCAACTGCTAGATTTCCAGTCACAGCTACTACTGAACTATTATTAGGAATTGGACTGCAGACTGTAAGTCATCAATAAATTCCTTTATTATATAGAGACTATCTGTAAGTTCTGTGACTCTAGAGAACCCTGACTAATACACATCCCATTACACCAACACCAGTTATAGACGATGCTTTCTTTTTTCCATTGTATGGTTTTAGCTTCTTTATAAAAAAATCAAGTGACCACACATGTATAGGGTTATTTCTGAATCTTCAATTGTGTTCCATTGATCACTATGTTCTTTGGCACAAGTACCACAAAGGCTTTCTCATTATTTCTCTGTAGTACAGCTTGATGTCAGCAAGGATGATTCTTCTACAGTTAAAGATGGTTGTGGATCTCCTGGGAGTTTTGTTTTACCATATAATGGTGAGAATATCTATTTTGAGGCCTGTAAAAACATTTTGCCTGAATTTTGACAGAGATTACATTGAATATGTAGATTGTTTTTGTTAAGATGGCAATTGTCCTTATGGTAATCCAACAGATTTGTCATGGAATAACTTGGTTTGTAAATCTATGATGATTGAGAGTTTTGCGAGGTATTGTAGTCTGGGCTAGCTTTTGTGGTGTCTTAGGGTCTTCAAGACATCTGAGTAGGATGCTCTGGCTTTTACAGTCTTTGTTAAGAAGTCAAATGTAATTCTGTTAGGTCTTCCTTTATAGATTACTTGACCTTCTTCCCTTATTACTTTTAATATTCTTTTATTGTTCTATCCATTTAGTGTTTTGATTATTATGTGACAAATATGTTGTCTTTTCTGGTCTAATCAATTTGGTGTTCTCTATGCTTTTTATACATTTATAGCCATATCTTTCTTAGGTTATGGAAGTTTTCTTCTATGAATTTGTTAAAGATGCTTTCTGGCACTTTGAATTGAGAATCTTCACCCTCTTTTATTCCTATTATTCTTAGATTTAGTCTTTCCATGGTGTTCCAAACTTCAAGGTGTAGGCTCTTACTAGAAGGAAGATGAAGCTCTGACAGTGGAGAGCAGAGTACAAACTACTGAACTTGCTGGGTTCCAGCAGGTAGGGAGCTTTTGGTATGGGGGAGATGTGTCCCCTCTGTGTCTGTGGTTAATATAGGCCTCCTGGGAGTCAGGGAGGACTGTCGGGTGAGGGACAGCATGCAGATCTGTAACTCCACTGAGACCTTTACACAATAGCTAAATCTCAGGGCCAAACTATATGTTCAACTACATAAGAAAGTATGAGGAAAATATGGTTGATATACACGTTGGATTATTTTTTATCCACAAAGAAGAATGTGGCTATTGTAAATTGTAGGAAGCCAGATGCAACTAGAAATAATTTTATTAATCAAATTAAGAAAGCCTCAGAAGGACAAATACATGCCTTATCTCCATAGTGCCTTTTCTATAACTGTTCAAAGATGTGTGAGAGAAAAAAAATTTCTGTATAAAATACTTTCAGTCTAAGATATTTTAAGTATTCACAATGCACTGAACAATGTTGACCAACACACAGACCTAGGTTCACCTTCAGAATTTGGACAGATATATTGACTAGAGAATATGTGAAATGAATATAAGAGAAAATATACCTGGTGGGGACATGTGCTCTAGAAAAAAGTGGGGTAACTACATTTATAGAAATGAATAAGCAATGTGGCTGGTTACAGGCTATACAGAGTAAGTGAGGAAAAGAGAAAATCACACTTCTTAAACATGCTTCACAATAATCCAGCTGGGCATTGGCTGGATGATCAACTCTGGGAGTAGTAGGATCTGCCATACCAAACAGAGCAAATTAAAAGATTTTTCAGTAAAGGAAATCCCATTAGACACTAAAAGCAAGGCACAGAAACTGCCACCCAAGGGAAGCTTAGCTTAGCAACAAAATCATTAGTCTTGATAAGTAACTTGATTAGGTCTAGAATTAATTAAGAGATACTCATATTTGCTGGTCTGTGCGGAATTCATAAAAGGATTAACCGAGGGATTTAGGCTCTCCCCAGAAATTTGTGGCACCTTCTGGCAGCAGCACAGATAAAAAGAAGTCTGTGGGCAAAGAAGTGCTACCTGTATGCCTACCTCCAGTGTGCCATGCTTGCCCATCTTCAGGGTTTCCTTTCTGCTCATGGATATCACTCCATGACTACCCACCTTCAACATTCCCTGCCTTATCAACATTTCTCCATCTACATTTGCCACAGCTCTGCTTTACTGTCATTCAAGTCCAGATCCTTAGGCCTTCCAAAGTGGGTTAAAAAATAATAACCTCCATAAATTCTACAGGTCTTCTGCACTAGATTGATACTGTGTGTCTCCTGCTTCATGAAGTGAGAAGCTCTGGACCTTAATGCCTTTTCTGAATGCAGATGGCCATTGATGACTACCCAGACTATATCTTGTTAGTCAATCTAATCATCCATTTTCAAAATATATATTCATTCTATAATTTATGTATCTCTGAACAAACCTGAGTTGTCTAGACATATATACAGATATCTTGTACTCCAAAATTATCAGAAATATAAGAGAATTATATCTAAAACATCTCTGCCAAGTAACACCCTTAGCCAATAGTGTGTTTTCTCTAGCTGTAGTAGCAAAAAAGATGAATTTGGAGGATTAGAATCCCAGTCATGTAAAAGGAACCCAAAGCTTTAAGTGCAGAACTACTAGAAATTGGAAGCCAATAGATGAGACCCCTCTATGGTTTGCTAGAGTCATAGAGATGGGTCAGGAGAATTATTTTAGCTTTTTCTTTGCTAATTGCAAACTGTGTGGCTTCTGAGCTGGGACATAGATTTTACTAGAGCTTTTTCAGTTTCCTGTAAGGAAAGGTTATTGTTACTGAACCATTCAGAATGAATCTTTTTTCTTATTTGTAGTATACTTTTCCAGATAATTTAAGTCATATTTATACTGTCATCGCCTATTTGATTTGTCTCTTCCACAGCTGTGTTTTCACAGCTGACCCACATTATTTTCATAGCACTATCATCTAGAGCTCCATTTCTAATCATAATTACATCAGATGAATCTTCAATATTTTGTTTGAATGTGTTTGGGGTCCAGTAGTTAATAAGAGCAAAAGAACAAACTGGTGCCAATTTTGATGGTAAATAGTGATTGTAAAACTAATAGGATCTAGAATCAACATAGAGATGAGTTTCTGGGTGATCCTTTGAAAAATTATCTTAACTAGGCTAATTGGTGTTTGAAGATTTAACTTAAGTATGGGCAGTACAATTCATTGGGCTGAAATTCTGCACCAAATAACATGATGTATTAAGAATAACCATGGCACACACTCACCATAATGATTTCCTCAGAGTGATGGACCATGTCCTCAAACTGCAAGCCAAAGTAAACCTACCTGTCTTCATTTCTTGTAAAACATTTAGTATTCATAACAATAATAGCAGCTAGTATATTGGTGATGGAGATGGTGATGGTGAGTCATTGCCCAGATTTTATGTGATTTGAATTTCCTCATCCTGGATGGTCACCAAAATACAGATATCTAAGGAATATTTGCAAAAAGTAATCTGTCTGAGTTTTAAAGTTAATAATATCTTATGTGAACATAATTATTCTCAGAATACAAAAATGGTAGTACTAAAATTTCTCTGGTTTTCTTCATAATGGTACATATCTGTTTTCTAAATTTTTAGTCTAGGTGCTGTCTTAGAATTTAGAACAAAAGCAGGAATCGTACTTTCAATATTTGTGAAAATACAAACCATCACCAATAGTCTCAGTAGTTATAAGAGACTTGCACAATATGCTCAAATTTTAACAAATTGTAGTGCTGAACAATGATTTTTCATATTCATTGTCTATGGTTTGCTGAAAGGGGGCATATCAGACTACCCTCAATCAAAGATGAGAGTGTATCTTTTCTCTTCTTCCTTGAGTTAGCACCTCCACAGCACCTCTCCTCCTGAGATGCATAGGAATGCTGGAGAATGAGAAGCTTCCGGTCCTTAATGTTTTAGGAAGGTGACTTCCTATTCTGACAATCATCTGTGGTCTCTGACCAACTCATAGTTCTCATTAAGACCAGGATTATCATGGATATTATGGATACCCACAGTTCACAGGAGGTAAGAGGCAGAGGTCTGATGACAAAGGCACAGGTACATTGTTCTATTGAAGGAAACCCCTAAGAATTGCAGATTCCTCACTTGAGAGTTCTATGTTTAGCTATGTACCCCATTTTTAAATAGGGTTATTTGGTTCTCTGGAGGCTAACTTTTTGCATTCTTTGCATATTTTGAATATTAGCACTCTATGAGGTGTAGCGTCGCTAAAGATCTTTTCCCAATTTGTAGCTTGCTGTTTTGACCTATTGGTATTTTTCTTTGCCTTACAGAACCTTTTCAGTTTCGAAGGGTCCCCTTTTTCATTTGTTGATGTTAGAGCCTGATTTCATTATGGTGAATGATCATTTTGATGTGTTCTTGGATTCCGTTTGCTAGAATTTTATTGATCATTTTTGCATCATTATTCATAAATGAAATTGCTCTGAAGTGATCTTTCTTATTGGGTCTTTGTGTGACTTAGGTATCCTCATAACTGTGGCTTCATAGAATAAATTAGGTAGAATTCCTTCTGTTTATGTATTCTGGAATATTTTGAAGAGTATTGGGTTAAGTCATCTTTGAACATCTGATAGAATTCTGCAC
The DNA here is from genome assembly GCF_900095145.1 of Mus pahari. Taxonomy (NCBI): domain Eukaryota; kingdom Metazoa; phylum Chordata; class Mammalia; order Rodentia; family Muridae; genus Mus; species Mus pahari. Next base: position 89,569,910 of record NC_034594.1, read on the forward strand.
TAAAACCATCTGGCCCTGGGCTGTTTCTGGTTGGGAAACTTAATGACTTATTCTGTTTTCTTAGGGGCTATGAGACTGATTAGATGGTTTATCTGATCATGATTTAACTTTGGTACCTGGTATCTGTTTGTAAAATTGTCTAGATTTTTTAGCGTTATTAAATGTAGGATTTTGCCCTGCCTTCACTCAATCATAGATTGTGATCCGCAGTGTAAGAAAAAATAAACATTTCCTTTTCCAAGTTGCTTTTGTCCACAGTGTTTTATCACAATAACATAATTAAATTAAGAAAATCACCTACTTGCCAAAGTTGTAATGCATATTTTTGATATATGATTATACAACCTAATTTCTTACTCATATCATAAGTAAATTAAAAAAACATAAAATAGCATATTGACTTCAATGATGAGTTCTTTGTTGCTAAATTTTACTTGATTTATTCTATTTCTATGATTTAGAAATAGCTAAATCATTATTTTAAGGTATATAATATATTTTGTACCACTATCTTTTAACAAACATTTCTGGTAAGGAAAAGTGTCAGAATTCATGGAGCAGTTCATTGCTCTTCCAGCCATTTATGAATAATTCTCTATATCCAAATAATGATATGCAGGTAACTTGTTCATAGTTGGTCTTTCTGTGCGTCACACTGTTGAAATAGAACTAGTATTTCTTCCCTTGACTTAAGCCATGTTTGGTGTACTATCTCCAATAGTACAGTATCTTGAAGAATATTAGGTGTTAGTCATGGTTGAATGTTTAATTAATTGAGTAGTATAGTTGTTTTTCATAGAGCTAACAGTAATCTTTACAATATAGAAAGTTAAAACTGAAAACAGTACTTGGTGAGTAAACAATGTCTCTATATTCACCTCTCATATATTATCTTTAGTATATTATCTTAATATACCTGACATTCTGTTTACTCATCAGATAAAAAGATACAAAGTAAATTGGCAATAAATTCTACTAGTAACTCACTCTTAGTAAAAATTAGCGAATAGTAGAATAATCTCTCCTTAAATTAAAACAACATAAAAAAGATGTACACTCTCTAATTGGATACTATTGGATTTTAACATGAAATTCTCTCTCTCTCTCTCTCTCTCTCTCTCTCTCTCTCTCTCTCTCTCTCTCTCTCTCTCACTTTCTCTCTCCCTCTGTCTCTCACTTTTCTCTCTGTGTGTATATGTGTGTATGTTTTTATTTGTATATGAAAATGACCATGCACATGCAGACTGCATACCCCAAGAAAACTTCATCTCTGCTTCTTACTATAATGAGGTTACAGCTGCACATGCAACCAGGCCAGACATTTATGTACATACTGGGGATCTATGTTCAGGTACTCAATAAATGGGAGTAAGCACTTTTGCTTACTGACCCATTTCCCCAGCTCTAAGTGTGGTTCAAAGAAAGTTGTTTCTACTTTAGTGTGCCTTTAAGGGAAGTGACAATTAAGTATCACAGGCTGAACAATCACAATTATGTCATTAAAGTTTCTTTGATGCTTATACAACCACTCTGGAAATCAGTCTGGTGGTTCCTCAGAAAACTGGACATAGTACTACCGGAAGATCCAGCAATACCTCTTCTAAGTATATACCCAGAAGATGTTCCAACTGGTAGTAAGAACACATGCGCCACTATGTTCATAGCTGTCCTATTTATAATAGCCAGAAGCTGGAAAGAACCCATATGTCCCTCAACAGAGGAATGGATACAGAAAATGTGGTACATTTACACAATGGAGTACTACTCAGCTATTAAAACCAATGAATTTATGAAATTCTTAGGCAAATGGACGTATCTGGAGGATATCATCCTGAGTGAGGTAACCCAATCACAAAGGAACTCACTTGATATGCACTCACTGATAAGTGGATATTAGCCCAGAAACCTAAAATATCCAAGATAAAATCTTCAAAACACAAGAAAATCAAGAATAAGGAATACGTGGATACTTTATTCCTCTCTAAAATAGGGAATAAAATACCCATGAAAGAAGTGGCAGAGACAAAGTTTGGAGCTGAGACGGAAGGATGGGCCATCCAGAGACTGCCTCACCAGGGGGTTCATCCCATAATCAGTCACCAAACACAGACACTATTGTATATTCCAGCAAGATCTTGCTGAAAGGACACTGATATAGCTAGCTATCTCTGTGAGGCTATGCTAATGCCTGGCAAATATAGAAGTGGATGTCCACAGTCATCTATAGGATAGAACACAGAGACCCCAATGGAGGAACTAGAGAAATTACCCAAGGAACTGAAGGAGTCTGCAACCCTATAGGTGAAACAACAATATGAACTAATCAGTACCCCCAGAGCTCGTGTCTCTAGCTGCATATATAGCAGATGTCCTAGTCAGCCATCGTTGGGAAGACATGCCCCTTGGTCTTGCAAACTTTACGTGCCCCAGACAGGGGAGCACCAGGGCCAAGATGTGGGAGTGGGTGGGAAGTGGAGCAGGGTGGAGGGAGGGTATAGGGGACATTCTGGGTAGCATTTGAAGTGTAAATGAAGAAAATACCTAATAAACTAAGTTTAAAAAAAAGTTTCTTTGACTTCACATATTTCTCATAAACCTGCTGTAGTTTACTGAGCTCATAGTTGTAAGTTACAGTCCATCGTTGCTGGGAGGTCAGAAAAGGATATCAAACACCTAGTCACAGTGAAAGTAGATGAGTCCAGGTGATCATCTTGAATCCATAATCAAGAATAGAGAGAAATGGATGCATATTTGGCGCTCTCTCCTATCTCATATAGTTCAAGACTTCTGCCTAGAGCAAGAATTTCCCACAATGGTCTGTATTTTGCAACTAACTATTCATTAATAAAATTCCACAGAGATATGAACCTGCTCACCACTCTGATTTAAATAATTCCTCATAAAACAGTGTTTTCAGACAATTCTAGGTTATGAAAAGTTGACATTCAAAACTGACAAGCATTGAAGAGAATGGAAAAAGGACATTTTTTACTAGACATGGATAAAATGTCTACTGTATCTTAGAATTTCAATGTATTTTCCACAAAACTTTTATGCCTGGATAATTTTAAATCACATCTTTGTCCTTGTAAGCAAATAGAAAAATCAGAAAGTAATATTTCAATGGTTAGTTAAACACATGGCTGATATTTGAATATAGAAATGGAGAGAAAATTAAGGTTAAATTCTAGTTCCTCGTTTTTTTTTTGACAGACCGAAGAACTCATTCCCAATCTGATTTGGATTTTCAATATGGAAGGGAAACATCATATAAAATGACATATACTAAACAGTTATGTTGCTGTCCAGTTACCACTGCAATTTCTTTGTGGCACATAAGAAAATATATTTTTTTATACTACAACAGTTGGTAAAAATGATTACTCTGATTGGACATGAAAAGATACAGCTGAAAACCAGAGTTTATTGGGTATTTTTCAGTTCAGCTTCACATAAATTGGATTTTTCTATTGAGCGATGGACATAAAAATTGGAATCTGAAGGCTGCAAAAATATTGCTCTATAAAGAATGTTACCAAATTATTTTTACGTTTAAAAAGTGTGTAGGAGATATAGAAACATCTGCTTAAATAGTGAAATCTTTAGACACACATCTGGATGTTTTCTCCATAAGATGTCAGCCATGAGGATAATTATAAACATAGAACTAAGCTATTTAAATTTTAAGTTTTCTGCAGGTGTGTTCTGCTGTCTTACAGCAAAGAAAAAACAATCTAGATAAAGACATTTTTTTTCATTAATAGTGACTATGTATGTTCTCTGAAAGATTTAATTTCTAAGACCTAACCCAAAACTTGAACCTTTTAGGACTCAATGAGATAATGCCTAGTGGTTTATCACAACACTCAAGCAGCAAATGTTGGAACAGTAACATAAATTCATGTGTTTCTTACCAAATGGACAACATTGTTCTATTTTGTCATGTGGAATCAAAAACATCTCTACATTAGTTACCTTATTCTACACTGGCATGGTGTAAATTTCCTTGCAATTATAAATATTTATTTAGCTCATAGTTCAAGGCACAGTCCAGAATGAAGAATAAGTCAAGGCTCTAGGACCATGATGTTTTTGTTAAAAATACTATTTCTGTCAGAATATTAGAGCAATAATTCCTCAGTCTCAGCTTTATTTCTTGATTTTTTTACAGCCCAGGATCCATGTATAGGGAATGCTCCCTCCCGTAGATAATACTGGCTTCCCCAACTCAGAGATAATATGGGTCGTTCTACATCAACTAACTTTATTCAGGTATCTCCTCAGAGGCCCACATCTCAGATGATTCTGGATCCTCTCAATTAGATAGTTAACATTAACCATCATAAGATTTTGATTATATTAATGGATTATGATAGTACTTTAAATGGAATATAATAGGACAATTTTCAGCTGAATAGTAGCATGATTTGGCTTCAATTTTAGAAAAATAATGGAACAAATGTGTCACTTCTTAGGAGGTGACACTAAACCAATCTTTATTTTCTCTAATATTAAACAAATATATTTTAAAGAGATGAGTGTACTCCTCCTTTTGATTTTATATTTGGAACTTGGTAAATATAGAATGGCTGTCTACTTGAGAAACTTAATTTTATAACTATGTCTATGTCCAGAAGTAGGTATACTTTATTATTTGCCACCATATTTCCCTCAACTTCATAGTCTGGATAATGTATTTTATATTAGAGCACATAAATATTTCATTTATATTTCAGTCTTAACCTAAGTCAAATATCTGACTCTACAAAACACAGATCAAAACATAATAAAAATCTCTAATTTTAGGGTCCTGAAGGGGGCTTCTCATACTGCAACTCATGCTGTTAGATTGCCATTATAGTGAGAAAAGTAAAATTATATCTTCTTGGTTACTATTGAAAACCATTTGCCCTAGGAGTCATAAGAATAATTATTAACAATGTTTCAACATTTGACATATAATGGACTTATCTTATATTCTGTGTGGTTGATAACTTTTAATTTAGGGTTTGTGGAATAGAGAATGAAAACTTGAAATTTGTGTTAGTATCTGGATTCTGCCTTTAAAAAAATCTAATGTGATTATTTTCTTCATTATAAAATATTTTATTTCTAGTTATATTCTGTATTAGGAGGAATTAAGTGTACCGTGTGTGTGTGTGTGTGTGTGTGTGTGTGTGTGTGTGTGTATGTGTGTGTGTATGTGTTTATATAAGTAAGTTCAGGTGTTCTTGGAGGCCACAGACATTGTAGCCCGGATCTGGAATTAAGGACTCCTTTGAGAAGACTTGTGTGGATTCTGGGAAGTGAACTAGGGTCTTCTTCAAGAGCAGGAAGCACTATTTCCTGCTATGTCATCTCTCAAGCCCCTCTCCCCCCCAAAGTTTCCTTTATTTTCATTATGTATACGTATGTTTGTCTATGTGAGGGTATGTCCATATTACTGCAAGTGCCTCAAAGGGCAGAGGAGGCAGTTGGATTTCCTGTGTACTGCAGTTACAGGACATTGTGAGATAACCTTTGGGTGCTGGTGACCTACCTCAGGTGTTGTGCAAGAGCAATATACACTCTTCAGAGCCAAGCTATCTCCTCTTTAAAAGTAAACTGGCAAGATATGTTCATCCTTTCCCTTAATTGTTGCAAATCCTTTTTCACTCAGTTAATTGGGTAGACTGCAACATAAAGCACAAATCTTAGAGTTTGTGTCTGTGCAAGAGAAACAGACATCCAGTAGGCACTGATAATTGATTTTGCGTCTTTTTATGGATGGTCTAGTTGTGGTCAGAGTGAACATTTCTAGTGATGGTGGGCAGCAGTTACATCCACAGCTTTGTCACTATAGTCATCTAAAACTCCACTTCATAAACTCTTTGGAACCTCATATGGAGTTGACAAATTGATGTATGTTATTTCAAAATAAATAATGACATCATTAAAACTTTTCTAAATCATAATGACCAAAACTCAATTCAAAACCAAACCCATAATTGATCTGAGGTCTTTCTGGCTTTGGTTTGTAGTGCTGCTCCCCCAGACTATTAAGGTATTTGTTCTGAGCACATGGCACACACTTCACACTGCACATTCCCCCACACAAGTCACTGATCTAATGAGCACTGTACTGTTTTCTCTGAGTACAATGCTGTTTCTGTGCTATTGGAAACACGACTGAATTCTGGAAGTCAGAATGTTTAATATTTCTTTACCATAATTACGCAGCTGGTAAATGTCATATTTGTAGGCTTTGATTGAATCATTACAATGTATGTTAGCATTGTTTGTGGTGAGGAGGGCTTGGAGTATTGCTACATCTCACCTATTCAAGTCAAAATCCTTAGAAATTAATCACATTCCTAGCCCCTCACAGTTTTGACTTGAAAAGTTGCTCTTTGATGGCAAATGAGATAGATGGGTCAGTGAGTAAAGGCACTTTGTCGAGCCTAATGACTTGAATTTGATTCCCAGGATCCACATGAAGAAAGGAGAATGATGCCTAAAAGTTGTTCTCTTATATCTGCATCACACACATACACACACACACACTCACTCACTCACACTCACACTCATACACTCACACACAAAACAAAATAAAATGTAATCAAAATGGTAAAATGTTTTAATTTTTGAGTTGCTAACTTGAATTTCACTAAAGTCTTCAATAAATTTTGGCTTTGAGATCCAGGACAGAATTTCCAACAATTTCTGAAATGGCCCTAAATATCCTGTCATTTTGTTCTATGTGCTTTTGCAATGGAGCATTCTCATCATTAACCATCATGAAATTTAAGTATTGGTGAAACTCTGAAAACACTCAGGATTGGCTCTGGTGTGTGGATCAAATATGTAGACAAGACCTTCTTCTTTATGTGAAAACAAGCACACCCATGCAAACTTGATTTCATCTTTAATACACAGAAATGTTATATGTATAGGACCTACTTTAAACTAGAGTTCCTTATGACTTTTAAAATCAGTAAACATTTGAGATGTGTATAACTGCTTTATACTTATCCTGAGGTCATACAAATTTTCTTGAGTAAAAGAAGTTACAGGTGGAAAGACTGGTAAAAGAGGCAGCAGTGGTGCTGCAGTCAGGGGGACCATCATTTGATTCCCAGCATACATTTGACTGACTGACTGTGTCCTGTAACTTCAGCTCCAGGGTTTCCAGTCTGATACACTCTTCTGGCCTCTGCTAGTACTCACACCTGCTGTATCCATACCTACTAACACACACACACACACACACACACACACACACACACACACACACACACTCACACACACTTCACAAAAAGTTTTAAAGTAGAAACATTAAAGAAGTAGTGATCCCTAGTATGCCTTGCTGCTAATTAAGATTCCTTGTAAACTCTATTTGTTAAAAGTGATAAGTCAATTTTTGATGGTTTACTTGAGAAGCATCCCAATCTCGAGCCAAGGAACATCTGGATTTTGTTAATTTTACTGAACATAAGATGATAAGGGCCCATGGAAGTGATGTTTTCTACTAAAAAGGGAATTAAATTCTTCCTAAGGATTTAGACCCTGCTTTAAAAACAATATTAATCATTCCATTTGTTTACATCTCAAATGATATCCCCCTTTTCAGTTGCTCCTCTGCCACCCTCCATCCCACACCTGCTCCCCTCTTTTTGCCTCTTTAAGAATGCTCCCCCACTTACCCACACTGTCCTGCCCCACCACTCCAGCATCCCTCTACTCTGAAACATCAAACTTACCTGGGACCAAGGGCCTCCCCTCTCTTTGCTGTCTGACAAGTCCATCGAGCCAAAGATCCCTTCAGGTATACTCCTTGGTTGGTAGTCTAGTCTCTGGGGTATCTGGGTGGTCAGGCCAGCCAACGTTGTTCTTCCAATGGGGCTGCAATCCCCCTCTGCCCCACTAGTCCTTCTGCCAGATTCCCCCACCAGGTTCCCTAAGTTCAGTCTGATGGTTGGCTCCAAGCATCCACCTCTGCATTGGTCAGTTGTTGGAGGGACCTCCCCAGAAACTGACAGACTTGGTCACTCTCTGCAAGTGACCATGACAAGTCTTGGGTTTGGTGTCTGCATACATGAAGTATCCCCAGATGGGGCTGTTCATGGTTGGCCCTTCCTTCAGTCTCTTCCATTTTTTGTCCCTGTTCTTCCTTTGGACAGGAACATTTCTGAGTTAAAAAGCAAAACAAAACAGAAAAACAAACAAACAAAAAACCCAAATCACAACAACAACAACAAAAATCCCTTTGAGATGATGGGTGGCTCCATTCCTCGACCAGGGGCCATGCCATGCCTATCTATTGAAAGTATGACCCTGCTGTTTGTTTGATTGTTTTTTGTTTGTTTGATTTTTTTCAAGACATGGTTTCTCTGTGTATGTAGCCCTGGCTGCCCTGGAACTCATTCTGTAGACTAGGTTGATCTCAAACTCAGAAATCCACCTGCCTCTGCCTCCCAAGTGCTGGGATTAAAGGCATGCGCCACCACTGCCCAGCCTTGCTTTTAAAACATATTTTATTCACTTACTTCAATGAAATAGGAACATTTCAGATTAATTCTGAGAGTCCTCTTACTCCTTTCTTTCTTCCTGTTAATCGTCCTCCTTTTGTTCTCCTCCTTTTTCACGTGGATGCCTGTATCCATGGTATGTGTTCTCTGTTTTAAAGTATTGAACTTCTGTCTCAGGGTAGTTATCTGTATTTTCTCAAAGAAAGCCTGAAAGTAGGGTTTGTTGTAATTATGATTTTTACCTTTGCTTTCAATTTGATGGATCCCTCTAGGATTGCTTATGCATTAATTTTCTGATCTTATTTACCACATCAAACCCATGATTTTCACAATTTTTAATTAAATGGTTTATTTTATATTGCATAGTCTAAATACTTAGTAGCAGTGAACAAAATAATTCCTACTATGGCAAATACCATGGTTGGCGTGACTCCATTGTATTTCTATCCTGCCAGTTCTTAGGTATAAATATTCTCATCAAAAGGAGTTTCCTATGGAGAAGAGTGCTGCTCCCTTTTCCTTCGAATTTGAAATAGAAAAGTGTGAAGGAGTCAGCTGAATGCAGTAATTGGATGTCATACACTAGTTAGATAAAGCTTTGAAGATGAGTCACTCTTTCCTCTACTATTCTGACTGTGCTGCTAAATATTCACAATGGGTACATCAAAGCACAGTGCTCAATTTATCACACCTCTTTCATTTCTGATACTTTTTTGAGTTTTTCTTTGGGTAATAGTCAAAGACGGTGTTATTCCAGATACCACCGTCTTGGAACAAGGATCACAGTCTTTGAACAAGGATGGATTATGTCTGTTGACCAGCAGATGGAAACAGGAAGTCATTGAGGAGGGCTGAAGTACCTGAAATGCTCATAGGACTTGTAATGATATCTTTCAGGAGTCAAAAGTAAAAGTTTACCACGCAAAAGAGAGGAAAATGTCTGGAAGACATTCTCATGGATGTGTTTACAGAATATTTTTCAAGTTTGTTGATTGTATGCCTATATTACAAAATTTAATTCCAGCTCTAAGAGACTGACTTTGCTGACACCTGAACACTACTAGAAGGTGGGGATGTGCCTATAAAGAGACTCTCTTCATTTTGCAGGTGCAGGGAGTCATTAGATTACAGATACAGTGTAATTATTCTCCTGGAGCCAACATTTCAAATACTCACAGTTAAAAGTTATTTGTCCTTGTGTTGAAAAAAATCCAAAGCTTTGTGTTGGCTACCTTTCTATGACCAAATGCTGGAATTTCTCTCTCTCTGTCTCTCTCTCTCTCTCTCTCTCTCTCTCTCTCTCTCTCTCTCTCTCTCTCTCTCCCTAAATAAGTAAACTTTTATTATATTTTTTTGTGTGTAAACAAACATCTCTGCATCTATATGTACTTCTGAAGCTCCAGCCTCTCTTTTTTTGGCACTTTTTCTTCTTTTCCCCCCCATTCTAGACTGTTTTTATGTTATTTACTTGTATTGTTAGTATTATCATTTCTAGATTCCTGTTTCTATTCTAATGAATGTAAGTGGGAAAAGTGTATATTTGGGTGGGTGTAGAAGTCAGGAGGATCTGGGAGGATTCAAAGGAGAAGAAACCATAATCAGAATACATTGTATAAAGTACATTTCATTATTCTCAACTATAAATGAGAGAAAGATATAGTATTGGTGTTTTAAAATAATTCTTATCCTCTAATTTGAGATTTCATACATGAGTGAATTCTGAGTAATAGGTCCAAGACTTTACTGTCCTACAGTCCACCACCCAAGGTAAGGTAACCTTGGGCTATGAAACCACTTTATTAACCACTTCCCAGTTCTCAGTGACTTGTAGTTAAATGTGTGATTAGAATAAGCCTCAGAATTTTGAATGGCTAACACTATGAATCTAACAGGGACGTTTGCCTCTTTGTGTCATCCTAACAGAATATTTGAAGATGTTACCAATGCCTAGTTATTTTGACCAACTCATAACTTCCTCAGGGACACAGTCTGTATATTTCTAGAATAATGATCAGTTAATGGAACTGAGGTATGGTTTGAGGTACTTTTATATTCCATAAGCATGAGTGTGTACTCTACAAGGTAGAAAATAAGTTGTATGCACATGATATTACAATTTTAGTTCATACACAATGTTAAATTTCTGTTTGTAATGGTTAATATTCTCTAACCAAAATGGTATTGGCATAGCTCACAGTATAAATTGAAAGATACCAGTTAGATTCAGTGTTTCATGATGTGCCTTCAACCAGGTGACACTGAGAGAATTAAGAAAGTAGATGATAAGGAGAGACTCACCAACACCATGAAACACAACATGACCAGTGAAGCAAGTCTGTCTGTACTCTGGAATGATGGATTGTCTGTCTTCCAGCCTGTAAGTAACCTGTTCCCTATAAAGTCTGGAAATTAGATGGAAGCCAGATCTAGGATGTGTACCTTCTGACTTCTGTGTTTTCTGAACAAAAATCTTCTTGAATTGTCAATTTCTATCCCTGCTTATCTGTGAAATACCGGTCAGCATGAACTATTGTATTGTATTATTGTTACAAAACCAAAAAAAGTTCTAGTCATTTATTTTTCTTTTTAGAAATTACGTGTTTCTTCATTTGAGGGATTTAATAAAATAATTGGAACAAAAATGGCTAAAGGTCTTTGTGAGTACACCATCTCGGATCAGTAGATGTCTTAGGGTTTCCATTACTGTGTAGAGAAACCATAACCATGGAAAATATTATAAAGCAAGCCATTTAATTGGGACTGGATCACAATTTCAAAGGTTAAGTTCATTATCATCATGGCAGGATGCATGGCATGGTGCAGGCAGACATTGAACTGTAGGAGACAAGAATTCTACATCTTGATTCACAGGCAGCAGAATGTGACTAAATGCCACACTGGGAGTAGCGTGAGCATAAGAGACATCCAAACCTGTCCCCACACTAATACACTTCCTCCAGCAAATCTGTATCTACTCCAACAATGTCACATCTCCTAATAGTGCAACTCCCTATAGGCCAAACATTAAAATACAGGTGTATATGAGGCTATACCTATTCAAACCACTACAGTGGGTAAATAAAAACACCTGTCAAAAATCCTGGCAAACTGAGTTTGAATCTTGGGACATGTACAGTAACAGAAGAGATAAGACTTGCAAGTTCTCCTTGGATCTCCACATTGTGGCACACACCAACCCAACCCCAAACAAACATTCATAGACAAATTTTCTTAAGTTTATAATACTTTAAAGCTCTGTACTAATTTAGTATAAACAAATATTCTATTTGGTTTAGGATTGAAATCTATATTACAGATAAAAAAACATGGGCCCAAATGTGAAGATTATGTACAACAGTGTGTGCCTGTCTTGCATGTTACAGAACAATTGATAAGGATTTTCCTTGTTTAAACTTTTCACTCTGTTTTATTATAAGAACAAATTTCACTGTAAGGCCAAGTCAGATCATTGTCCTCTTTAGTACAGCAATATAATTGTGAAGACCTTGTGAAGTTCATAGTGATTTTATGGACTTACCATGTTCCATGTGTTTGTGTCTCTCTAAGATTAGGTGCTTTAACCTTACCCCAAGTCAATGTGTTATGGGTTCCTCAAGATACAAATTAATCTTGAAACTTGAATTATGGCAGGGATTATTTTTTAATTTTAATATAAAATGATTAAAGGTACATAGTTACAAAATTTAGTTCTTAAAATTAAACATTTACCATTAAAAGCCTACTATTCAATTCTAGTACATTCAACAATCACTTATATTTTTTTTAGATTTTTTTCTTTTTTTATTGGATAGTTTATGTATTTACATTTCAATTATTATCCAATTTCCCCTCCAAAACCCTCTTGTCCATCCTCCTCCCCCTTCTTCTATGAGGATGCTCACCATTTCATCTACCCACTTCCAACTCATTGCCCTGGCATTCTCCTACACTGGGGAATCAAGCCTTCACATGACCAAGGGCTTCTCATCCTTTTGTTGCCATCCTCTGCTACATATGTGGCAGGAGCCATGGGTCTCTCCATTTGTTTCAGGCAATCTATTCTCTGTTACCATGCAGGGTACACCAGTAGAAGATTCTGATTGGTCAGACTTTCATCTGCAATACAAAATGCCCACCATACTGAAGAGAGGAAGGGTTCATTTGGTTCCTAGATTCAGAAGCTGCAGTCCTCTGCAGCCCTCAACTGACACTACTTTCAGGTCATGTGATGTTGAGTTTGATGATATGAATGCTCTGAATGACTATATCTTATTGCCTACACATGATAGACAAGAAACAGACAGATATAATATTGAACAATGGCAAGACACATGACAGAGAACAAGTCCTAGTAACATAATTCTGCTAATAATCTTCACCTCTCCAATTCCAGGACTTTACAATCAATAGTATCTATTCATGTTACAATAAATTTTCTATTGCTTATTATCTGTAAACAAAGCCATTAAAAAAACAGGAGCCTGTCACATATGTTTTTAAGAATGAGTCTTTGGACACCTTGATCTAAGAATTTCTAAATCTTCAGAACTGAGAGTTGTGGAGGTCTGGCCCCTAACGGAGCCATAGTCATTTTTTTCCAAGAACACCAGCTATTTCATATTGTTGCTATAATATTTCTGCCTGTTATTGAAGCAGAAAAAAATATGTTGACTCAGAGGAGGATTATGCTGTCATGTTCTGTGTATTCTCAGATTTGTTAATCTAAGAAATTCCACAGTCATGACCTTCACTTAGGACCAATTAAAGTAAACATCAGTTAGAACTCTTATGTTTAGCTAGCCAAAAGAACTCGAGTGAGAGCCAATGACTGGGTAGCACTATGTGCACCTACTGATGCAATTATTTCCTTTATAAGCTGGCTCTGAGCAATGTTCTGGGTGATTACCTCAGTCCTCACATTCTAAGCTGAAGTTATCATAGTTCAGTCTTAGGGTGTGATTCAATAAATCATTCTTGCCTGACTGAGATTTGTGTTTGTGTTTTTTGAGTTAACTCCTGGACCCAAACAACAGTAATATATGTTTTGTCTATAATTTAGCCAATTGAAGATATTCTAAGTTCTATAAGGTATGAAGCCAATACTCAACGACATGTATTCTATATATCACTGGATTGTGACACCATATTTGAGGATTGGATCTGTACTTATCCCATCAACACAAACAGTTAGAATAGTGACACCCTTGAAGGCAGTCACTCTGGTAATAGCAATTTGGAGATTGCATACCTTACTCTTCTTTTTGCTGTTACAAAGTAACAGATAAAAATTGTTGGAACACTGTTTAAAGCTACATGGTGACAGGAGCATGAGGTAGCAGGTTTCAGTGTATCTACAGGCAGGAGGCAGAGAATGCCCAATGCTGTGCACAGTTCACTTTCTCCTTTTATTCAATTCAGAACCACAGTCCATGGGATGGTGCTGACTATATTCAGGGAAGATTTATCTTCCTCAGTTAAATGCTTGCAGCAATAACCTCACGGCATACCCTTATGTAATTCATAATCCAATCAAGTTGACAATGAAGATTAATCAACACAAAAATATTGACACAGATTTCTGTATATCAATGCTTTTCTGGAGACCCTCATACAAGCAGAATGCTGCTAAGTATAAAAAGGGGAACTGACAATTGCTGTTATATGATTAGAAATAAACTTCACAATAGCCTAAATAGCAGCATCAATACCATTCTGAAGAATATTTGTAACTTTTTAAAAATCAAAGTGTAGAAAAAAGAGAAAATATAGATTTCCTGATGTGATAAATCATATGATATTGTATTTTATTTTTAAAAGACCAACAAAAATTATTTTTGAACTATAGTATTGTTTTGACACTGCCTCACATTAAAAATTCTCAGGTAGGACTTGAGCTGAAGAATTTTTTATATTTTTGTACATACCTTATAGTGTTTCACAACAATGCAGATGTATATAGTTTTTTATGCTATCTTTGAATTTTTATTCTTTAGAAGAGCACAAAAATAGAGGTGATTAGAAACTCTATAATAACATTTTTTCCTGAGCTTTGCAAAAGTAGCATTTTTCTACATTACTTATGTTCTTTGAAAAGCAAATAAAATTGGTCCCTCTTAGTCATCTCTCTCCAGTGTGTTCTGATCTGTAACAGGCAACTGTGGAAGGTTGTTCCACATCCAAGATGATGATTGCATATTATATATGCTCTTTGCTGGTAGCTTCCTGAACAAGGGCTTTTGCTTTAATGGGTGAAATTCAGAATGATTAACTCTCAATTTACTAATAGATATTGTTTCTGTGAGTTAAGTAGTGAAGAGTTAATTAAAGAAATATGATCTGTTGTTTTTACAACAAATCAAATAAACTTTCCCCTTGGCATGCTGCTTTGTTTTTTTCTGGTGAGACATGAACATCTATTTGGCCCAGATAAGGTACCAATGGCTGAAAAATGTAACATTCCTACTCAGGATTAGCTTATTGAACCCGTGAGTTTATTGTGATTCCTTACAACATTGTCAGTGAAGGTTTACTTATAAAGACATTTGTGATAAGGAACAAACCCATCAATAAAAAGTCAGCCCTACAATGAAGTAGAACTCATGAAAGTTATATCCCTAAAAAATCCTACACAACTTAGAAGACATTCTATACAGGTTAGCAAGTGTCCTTTCCTAGAAGCCTCTACTTATTTATTTAACCATGGAAATAATCTTGTAAATATAAGCTTTAGGAGTTTCCTTAGCTTGATCAAATTTGTCTGCCAAGATAGATTATTCATTTAATATACTTCCTGAATCATGAGAGTCTTCTTTCTCCTTACAAAAAAAGAATACCTTAATTCTGAGGAAATACCTGCAGAAGCACTGTGGTTTGGAAACAAAGCAGTGCTGCCACTTAGAACCCAGTGGTGTGCAACAGTTCTGAATGAAGCAATGACAGGCATCATGGCAGGACACTCTTCAGCATCGGTGCCATCAGGGTTGAAAATCATGGTGCGTCACCTGAAAATTGGCAAGTTACTTAAATCATGAGCCTCAGACACATAATCCTCCAAACAGCAATGTTAATGACTATTTTGTAGGGGTAAATGAAGATTAAATACTGCAGCACACACAGCATCTTTCAAAATGCCAAACACATACTGTTCAATCAATATGTATTACTTTCAAATCCCCTTTCTGGAACAAGCTTTTGAACTCAACCTTTTCTTGGGAGTTTGAGAATAATCAAACCTGGTGGGACTTGTTAAAGGTCTTTTCTTTCTCTGATACTATAGGAAAAATATGTCATGAATTGGTATAATTTTTTCCTTTGATACCAATTTCCAAACCACTGCCACTTGACTATGTTATATTGAATTTCATTTCCATGGAAGAAAGAATAAAACAATGCATTCTAACAAGCAATGATAAATATTCATCACAAAATTTAGTACGTTTTCTTATTAAAGTATTGAAAATGGAGAGAAGCATAAAGAAGTAGGTGGCTTGTCTGGAAACAAAAAAATCTTCTTTTCATTAATCATCTTTCAGTTGGCTATGCCTCATTCAGAAGCAATTCCAAAGTTTCAGTAACTTTTAGCCACAAGTGCTCATTTCTTGCACATACCATCTTGCAGCTTAATTCACTTCTCAACCTTATCCTTTAACTGTTGGTGATGACAAGAAATTTTGGTTTTGGTCAAGCAAGCTTTTTTTTTTTTCATGTTTATTTTTTTCTACATATCAAATCCATGACTTCATAGGGGAATAGAAATCACTTTACTGGCTGAACTATCTTTCAATTGAATAAATGTTAAATTCACATGTTATTTACTTGTTTCCAGTTGGTGAATATTCATTTATTCCTGCTGACATTGCAAGAAAAAAAAGCTGTTATTCACCATGTAGATGTCCTGTGTATGTGCTTGTGGTACTTTTGAGAAAATACCTGTCAAAGGAAATGGCTGGGAACAGCTCAAAATTTCTCCTCAGTGGATGTTCTAAGTGGCTCTCAAAGTGAACATAGTTTCCATTTTATGACTTCTAAGGAGCACCAGCTTTCTTTATTTCTACCTAGCTTAGTTTCTTCTAGTGGGTTTTTAGAAAGTTTTTCTTCCCAATTAATACATGTTTTACTTTTAGTTTATTTTTTAAATCTGGTATCAGAATGGAACAAATTTGGGTTTATTTTGTGTCCTCTCTTTTGTTCACTAGCTTGAATTTAATTTTATCCCTTTTGTATGTCAGTATTCATTTCTTCCAGTCACTTGTAGACACAACTCTGTTGTTTATACTCTTCTAAGTTTTGTTGGAAACAAGTTCTTCTGACTTGGGTGTTTAGGTTTTTAATCTCTGTGATATTTCATTGATTTATCACTATGGAATCCAAAACTTTCTTGCTTGACATTGTTAATGTATATTTACAGCATGTGTATTGGGTTGA
The DNA here is from genome assembly GCF_900095145.1 of Mus pahari. Taxonomy (NCBI): domain Eukaryota; kingdom Metazoa; phylum Chordata; class Mammalia; order Rodentia; family Muridae; genus Mus; species Mus pahari. The sequence goes on from NC_034594.1 coordinate 89,586,841, forward strand.
GGGGGTATGTCCAATCATGTCACTGTGTACATGCAGAGTCCAGAGGATGTATTAGAAATCCTCTCCTTCTATACTGGGTTCCAATAGAAAAATTGTGTCATCAGGCTTAGTGACAACTCCTTTTAGCCACTGAAACACCTCAGTGGCCTATTATTATAACTTTTGAAATCATCCAATTTTAGTTCTCAACTGTGTTTTCTAATATATTAATTTAGCTACTATAATTCCTTAGACTGTCTATGTATACTTTATAATTAGTCTATAAATTCTAACAAAAACGCTTCTATTATTTTACTGAGGAATTGTTCTAATGTGTAGATGAATTTTATTATTATGTCTTCCATCATTGATATAAAGTACTTTTCTAGTTTTTTCTTATTGTTTTATGAAAGTATGGGTACATAGATTTACCCTTTTAAAATACTATAAGTTCTGTTACTTTGAAAAATACACTTAATTTTACTAGCCATTTTTCTAAACAATATTGAATTATCTACAAGAATAATATCAAGTTTTTATTTGGTTATTGTAATATCTTTTATGCTACACTTATTTAGGGTGTGTGTGTGTGTGTGTGTGTGTGTGTGTGTGTGTGTGTGTGTGCATGCTGTGCATTCCATGGAATATTTGGAGGTTAGAAAATAATATTTTGTCACTTATTTATTTATTTATTTATTACACTCCAGATTTTATTCCACATTCCCCAGTCCACTCTCTGACTGTTCCCATCCTGTACATATGTCCCACGCCCCTGTCTCCACAAGGATGTCCCCATCCCACTATTCCTGCCAGATCTCTAAACTCCCTGGGGCCCCTAGTCTCTTGAGGTTCAGGTGCATCATCTCTGACTGAACCCAGACCCAGTAGTCCTCTCTTGTATATGAGGCCTCACATCAGCTGGTGTATACAGCTTGATTGGTGGTCTAGTGTTTAAAGGATTTTGGGGGGTCCATGTTAATTGAGACTACTGGTTCTCCTACACAGTCAACCTCCTCCTCAGCTTCTTCCAGCCTTTCCCTAATTCAACTACAAGGTTCAGCAGCTTCTGCCCATTGGTTGGGTGCAAATATCTGCATCTCCCCCTTTCAGCTGATTGTTAGGTCTTCCAGAATGCAGTAACAATAGGTCTCTTATTGAGAAAGATTCATAGCCTCAGTAATAGTGACAGGCTTTGAGACCACCCCCTTGAGCTGGAGCCCACTTTGCCATGTCTCTGGGCCTTCTTATCTTCAGTCTGCTCTCTATTTCCATCTATGCAGTTCTGCCAGATAGAAGCAAATATGGGTCACAGTTTTGACTGTGGGATGGCAACCCAGTACCTCAATTGATACCCTGTCTTTCTGCTGGAGGTGGGCTCTACAAGTTCCATCTCCCTAGTGTATTGCATTTCATCTAAGGTCCCTCTCTTTGAATCCTAGCATCTCTAAACTCCCTTGTCTCTGGTACATTTTGGAGGGTCCCCAAAGTCAATCTACAGATTCAATGCAATCCCTATAAAAATCATAACACAAGTCTTCAAAGACATGTGATGAGCAATTCTCAAATTCATCTGGAAAGGCAAAAATATTCAGTACAGTGAAAACAATACTTAACAATAAAAAAATGGTTGGGAGAATCATCATGCCTGACCTCAAGCTTACGACAGAGCAATAGTGATAAAACTACATATTTTTGGTACAGAGACAGACATGTTGATCAATGAAATAGAAATGAAGACACAGAAATAAAACCACATACTTAACTGGCACTTGATCATTGAAAAAGAAGCCAAACATCCAATAAAAAAAAAAAGAAAGCATCTTCAACAAATGGTGTGGTATAACTGGCTGTCTGTATGTAGAAAAATGGAAATATACCCATATTTGTCACCTTGCATGAAGCTCAGTTCAAGTTGATCAAGGACCTCAGCATAAAACCTGATACACTGAATCTAATAGAAGACTGGGAAGGAGCCTTGAAGTCATTGGCACAGGGGAAATTTGCTAAATAGAACTTCAATGGCAAATGCTTTATGATCCAGAAGGTATAAATGGGACCTCATGAAACTAGAAAGCTTCTGTGAGGCAAAAGACATAGCCAAGAAGACAAATTGTCAACCTATGGATTGGGAAAAAAAATCTTCACAGACACCACATCCAATAGAGGGCTGATATCCAAAATATGTAAAGAACTCAAGAAGCTAACCACCAAAACCACAAAAACAAAGAACACAATCAGAAAATGGGGTATAGAACAAAACTGAAAATTCACAAAAGAGGAATCTCTAATGGCTGAAAAACACCTAAAGAAATGTTCAAAGTCCTTAGTGATCATAGAAATGAAAATTAAAACCACCTTGAGATTCTACCTTATGCCAATAAGAATGGCTAAGATCAAAACCTCAGGTGATAACACCTGTTAGTGAGGATGTGGAGAAAAAGGAACATTCCCCTATTGTTGGAAAGATTGCAAACTAGTACAACCACTCTGGAAATCAATCTGGAGGTTCCTCAGAAAAATGGAAATAGAACTACCTGAAGACCCAGCAACACCACTCTTGGAAATATACACCAATGATTCTCCACCATTCCACAGGCACATGTCTTCTACTTTGTTCATAGTGGCCTTATTTATGATAGCAAGATGCTGAAAACAACCCAGATGTCCCATGACAGAAGAATGGATACATAAAATGTTGCTCATTTACATAATGGAATACTACTCAGCTATTAAGAGTGAGAACTTCCTGAGTTTTGCAGACCAATGGATGAAACTAGAAAATATCATCCAGTGTGTGTGTGTGTGTGTGTGTGTGAGAGAGAGAGAGAGAGAGAGAGACAGAGACAGAGACAGAGACAGAGACAGACAGAGAGAGACAGAGAGACAGAGACAGAGAGACAGACAGAGAGACAGAGAAAGACAGAGAGAGACAAAGAACTAAAGTAAGAAGAAAGGAAGGAAGGAAGGAAGGAAGGAAGGAAGGAAGGAAGGAAGGAAGGAAGGAAGGAAGGAAAAAAAGGAAGGAAGGAAGGAAATGTACAGAATAAACAAAATACAGTCCTTGGAACTCAAAAATGTCAACAAGCTGAAGGTCCCAAGTCTGAAAATAATGTCTGCAGTCCATTTTCTCCTTTCATCATATTGGCCTCAGCAATCAAATTCAGATGGAAAGACTTTTCCACAAATACCTTTATCTACTAAACTATCTCACCATTCCTGGTCATTAAAATTTTATTGGTGTGATAAGCAATGTATTTGTTTGTGAATGAACTGAACAGTGAGTTATTTAGTGTGCCACTAAGAGAATGTTATGATACGTAGACCAAATTACTGCAACTATTGTGTTATAAGCACAATAGTGTACTTACAAAATCAAAATTTAGAACATATTAGATATATTTGATAAATGTGCTATAGTAAAATAAATCAGGGTAATGTAAAAAATAGGCTTAAATATGAATAAATGAAACTATCTCTTAACTCCAGATTGTTTAAAGGAAATGCACTTATTCTGATATTTCATGTGAGGAACATAAGTATGCAGTCCACCAGCTGGAGCTGTGCTTTACCAAAGAAAGTGTGAATCCTATTTCAGCTACAATTTCCTCTCTTGTTTTAATATTGTGGTTTGAATGTGAAATGCTCACCCACTATACTAGTGTTATTGGTAACACTTGGTCCCCCACTGGTAGTGCTCCAAATGGAGGTTATAGACAATTCAGTAATTAGAGCCATGCTAGAGAAACAGAGTCATACAAGGTCAATTTGAGCTTTTACAGCCCAGTCCTGTTCAGCTGCTTTTTGATACAGGGTGCAATATGATCAACTAGCTTCATTTTCCTGCTGCCATGCCTTATATACAATGATGGACTTCAATACACTCGATCTATAAACCCAAATAAACTTTTGGTCTTGAAGGTACTTTTGTCAGAATAATTTATCAAAACAGCAGGTAAAGAAACTAAGAAAAATACCTTCACTTTGGGAGAACAATCTCTATAATTATTGGGGATTCAAATTTAATACCTCAAGACCTCATCAAGTACTCACTAGCTAACTCTGAAGCCACCATCCTACAAGTTTTTCAACCTAAATTTTTTATTGACTCTGGGAATTTCACACTATGTACTCCATCATACTCATTAAGAAGTCCTTCCATGTCTGCCACCCATCCCTTGTTACCTCCAATCAAAATAAATTTAAATTAAATTAAATTAAATTAAAATACATGTCCAATTTAGTGTTATCTATAGAGTCACTGGAGCATGATCAAACTCTAATTGTCCTGCCTCTTACATAGAACTGAGTTATTCTCCTCCCAAATTCCCACTGGGAGCCATCAAGTGTAGAGAGCTATACTTCAGCATGCTTATCACATTTTTTAAAAGTTCTCTTCAGTAATTAGGGCAAATTTGGAATAGAAGTTATTTGGGAGGGTGATTGTCCTTATCCCTCCACTGGGAGTTCAGCCTGACAACAGTAGGTATCGGCTGTTATGAGTTTCAGCTAAAGTCACCACTATAGACTCCTTGGAGCTTAGAGATGCTCTTTAAGATGGTCTTCAAGGGGATACAAAAACAACTGGAGTGAGGGTTGTCTCTGACTCTGTTACCTGCCTGTTGATCCTGTTTCCCTAAGTCGGCTGCCTTGTCATGCCTAAGTAGGAAAGAATGTGCCCAGTCCTACAGTGACTTCGGGGCACAAGGTTGAGGTGGGGAATTCTCACTTCTCAGAGGAGAAAATGAAGGTGGGTAGCGAGATGGGATGCGCGGGAGGGGCAGAGAGGAGAGGAGAGAGCTATGATCCAGACAGTAAGTAAGAAAATAAGTAATTAAGTAAGTAAATTAGAAAAAGGATTTCCCCACATGATCAGGTCATTAGATGCTGAGGAAGCATTTGACAAAATCCAATACCCATTGATGATAAAAATCTTGGAAAGATCAGGAAGTCAAGGCCCATACCTAAACATAATAAAATCAATATATAGCAAGCCAGTAGCCAACATCAAATTAAATGGTGAGAAACTAGAAGCAGTGCCACTAAAATCAGGGACTAGACAAGGCTACCCACTTTCTCCCTACCNATTCAANATAGTACTTGAAGTCCTAGACAGAGCAATTAGACAACAAAAGGAGATTAAAGGAATAAAAACTGGAAAGGAAGAAGTCAAAATATCACTATTTTCAGATGATATGATAGTATATATAAGTGACCTAAAAAATTCCACCAGAGAACTCCTAAACCTGATAAACAACTTCAACACAGTAGCTAGATATAAAGTTAACTCAAACAAATCAGAGGCCTTTCTCTACACAAAGGATAAACAGGCTGAGAAAGAAATTAGGGTAAAAACACCCTTCACAATAGTCACAGATAATATAAAATTCTTTGGTGTGACTCTAACTAAGGAAGTGAAAGATCTATATGATAAGAACTTCAAGTCTCTGAAGAAAGAAATCAAAGAAGATCTCAGAAGACGAAAAGATCCCCCCATGCTCATGGATTGGCAGGATTAATATAGTCAAAATGGCTACCTTGAGAAATCAATCTGAAGATTCAATGCAATCCTCATCAAAATACCAACTCAATTCTTTATAGAGTTAGAAAGAGCAATTTGCAAATTCATCTGGAATAACAAAAATCCTAGGATAGCAAAAACTATTCTCAACAATAGTTGAGAATAGTTGTGATTGATGGAATCACAATCCCTGACCTCAAGCTCACTATAGAACAATTGTGATAAAAAAGCATGGTACTGGTACAGTGACAGAAAGGTAGATCAATGGAACAGAATTCAAGATCCAGAAATGAACCCAAACATCTATGGTCACTTGATCCTTGTCAAAAACCATCCAGTGGAAAGAATACAGCATCTTCAACAAATGGTACTGGCTCAACTGGTGTTAGCAGGTAGAAGAATGTGAATTGATCCATTCTTTTCTCCTTGTACAAAGCTCAAGTCTAAGTGGATCAAAGAACTCCACATAAAACCAGAGAAATTGAAACGTAGAGAGGAGAAAGTTGGGAAAAGCCTTGAATATATGGGCACAGGGGAAAGATTCCTGAACCGAACAGCAATGGCTTATACTGTAAGACCAAGAATTGACAAATAGGACCTCAGAAAATTGCAAAACTTCTGTAATACAAAAAGCACTGTTAATAAGACCAAAAGTCAACCAAGAGATTAAGAAATGATATTTACTTACCCTAAATTTGATAGGGGGCTAATATCCAATATATATAAAGAACTCAAGAAGTTGGATTCCAGAAAAATAAACAACCCTATTAAAAAATATGGTACAGAGCTAAACAAAGAATTTGCAGCTGAGGAATACCGAATGGCTGAGAAGCATTCAATTCAAAATGTTCAATATCCTTAATCATCAGGGAAATGCAAATCACAACAACCCTGAGATTCCACATCATAACAGTCAGAATTGCTAAGATCAAAAACTCAGGTGACAGCAGATGCTGGCAAGGACGTGGAGGAAGAAGAACACTCCTCCATTGCTGGTGGGACTGCAAGCAGTTACAACCATTCTGGACATCAGTTTGGCAGTTCCTGAGAAAATTGGACATAGTTCTACCTGAAGATCCAGCAATAATACTCCTGGGTATATACCCAGAAGTTGCTCCAACATGTAATAAGGACACATGCTCCACTATGTTCATAGCAGCCTTATTTATGATAGCCAGAAGCTGGAAAAAATCCAGATGTCCGTCAACAGAGGAATGGATACAGAAAATATAGTACATTTACACAATGGTGTACAACTCAGCCATTAAGAACAACTGATTTATGAAATTCTTAGACAAATGGATGGATCTGGAGAATATCATCTTGAGTGAGGTAACCCAATAACAAAAGAACACACATGATATGCACTCACTGATAAGTGGGTATGAGCCCAAAAGGTCAAAATCCTTTTAAGAAGGTGGAACTAAATACCCATGGAAGGAGTTACAGAGACAAAGTTCAGAGCAGAATCTGAAGGAACAACCACTGACTCACTGGGGATCCATCCCATAAACAACTGCCAAACCTAGATACTAGGCAGATGCCTTCAAGAGCCTGCTGACAGGAGCCTGATATAGCTGTTTCCTGTAAGGCTCTGCCAGTGCCTGGCAAATAGAGAAGTGGATGTTTACAGTCATTCATTCAATGGAGCACAATGTTCCCAATGAAGGAGCTAGAGAAAATAACAAGGGAGCTGATGGGGTCTGAAGTCCCATAGGAGGAACATCAATATAAACTAACCAGTAATCCCCTCCCCAGAGCTCCTTGGAACTATACCACAAAAGAAAACATATGGTGGGACTTATGGCTCTAGCTGTATGTGTAGCAGAAGATGGTCTAGTTGGTCATCAATGGGAGGAGAGGCCCTTGGTCCTGTGAAGGTTCTATGCCCCAGTATAGGGGAATGTCAGGACCAGGAATGGGAGTGGGTGAGTTGGGGATCAGGGGGAGTGGGGAAGGGATAGTGGATTTTCAGAGGGGAAAAATAGGAAAGGGGATAGCATTTGAAATGTAAATAAAGATAATATATAATTTTAAAAAAGGGTTTTCTTTGATGGTGATGGTTTCCTATTTAGGCTACTACTTTTTGGTGGGTGCTGGTGCATGAGTGGGGTGTGGTTTGCAGGTAGGGTTTTCATAAAAGCCTTCTATGTCTTTCACAACTATCAATGTGCAATCATCCATATCACTGTAAAATTAGCCCTTTACAGTCAATGGGAGAATGTATCACAGGCATCTCTATGATTTCTGACAACAGCACATATCAAGAACTTGACCTCTGGGCTGGGTGTAACTATGGTCCCACACGTCCATTACAGGCATCCTGGAACAAGGACATCACCATGGAGTGAGGGAGCTGAAAATACTCACTTCAATGCAGCTCCCAGAGGCAGTACAATCCACAGAAATTAACATGGGTTCAGGTTTCAATACAGAACACACACACACACACACACACACACACACACACACACACACACACACACACTGAAACCCAATGATGAGAGTATGAAATAAAAAGTATACCACAGGGCTGTTCTACATCATTGAACTTTCTGTATAAGAGTTCCTTGGTTTGTAAGAGTCATTCCAATCAACCACCCCAAGATGAAAATACCATTAGTCAAAACTCAGATTAGGAAAATAATTTCCTACATATTTTTGGTATCAGGTTTCTCTTGATGATTTTATGCATGTTTGAGAGCCATGGCTAGACCATAGTGTGTCCAACACCATGAGACATACAGCTGGCCTAGGAAATGTCATGAGGAAACATAGAAGTTTGGCTCCTTCTGGATATCTGTTACTTTCTTTCTCACCATGGTAAAGGTAAAGATCATAATTTGAACTGTAATAAGCCAAGAAATGTCTTAATATGAGTTTATTATATGTGTGTGTGCATGTGTGTATATCTAATATCTGTGGTGCATGGAAGTCAGTGGTTAACCACTTATATTGTTTATCAGTGAGTCACCTACATTCTTTTATTCAAGCCATGTTTGACATTTATTTATATATTTTTATTATGTGCATCAGAAAGTGTTTGGGCCACTGGGAGTAGGTATATTTTTGCCTGAGAGATCTAACCAGCCCCATGTTCTTTTTGACATAGTGTCTCTTAGTCACCTGGAATTCAACTATACTAGGCTTGCCTGGGAGACTGATTTTTTCTCCTCAGAAATGGAAATACAAGCATGTCCCCCATTCCATGATTTTTTATATGAATTTGGGGGTTTGAACTAAGGTCTTTATGCATACATTGCAAGCACTTTAACAAATAAGCTAACTCCAAAATCCTGCTTCATATTTGATAATTTTTAAAAATAATATATTCAAGATCAATGAAATCCCTCAAGCTCCATGCAGTCTTTTAAATGAATTGCTCATGTACCACTTTTCATTTCTAATATTTATTTGACCTTTCAGTTTTTCTCATTTTATCCATTTCCCCAGTTTCTTCATCGACTGATTAGAGTTCCAATATATGTGCTAGTATTTTTAAAGTTGTTTCATTATTACAATTTATGACAATATTTCTTCTATACTTATGACATGAATATATATGTTAGATTATATCTTTATATGTTAGATTATATCTTTATCTTTGAGACAAAAGTTTGCTATCCTGATTTTTAATCCCTGTTGTTCTTAATACATGGATATATATATATATATATATATATATATATATATATATATATATATATATATGACATGTAAATTACATATCATATAGGTTTAACTTTTTCTTTATGGCTGTGATGTGTTAGTATATTTTTTCTAATCTGCATGCCCACTTCACACCAATTACACATGAGTATAATACACTGTATGCATAAGAAATTTGATTACAGTGTGAATGCAATGAAGTTGAAAACTAGCAATACAAGCAGTAGACTCATGCTGCATTTTAAGCAACAAGGTGGCTTAGCACACAGATGTATTTGCCACCAAGCTCACTGAGCTCAGTTTCCCAGTCCATATATGGTAGGAGAGAAAAATTTCCTATAACTTATCCTCTTACTCATATGCAACCCAAAACACACCCAAGCACACATGCATACATTCACATGAAGCTATTAAATAAGTGCAAATAAAAATTAAATCCCACCTCTACATGTTTCAGTTTATTTAGAGGAAATTTCATCTTTCTTTCAAATCTTCTTTTTCAAATATAAAGTAGAGCAGATAAAATAATACCCCTTGCAGGATAGTTCTCAAGATAAAACAAAGAAAAAAAGAAATTACCGCCTAAAGAAAGATGTTCAGAAGAAAAACTTTAAACTGTAATTGTTGTCATTTCCTTCATGGTTTCAACCTCATTAGATTTTAATTTCTTTCTGCAAAGAAGTGAAAATTATGTTGTTCAATGGTAATCTATTATTATAAAACTTTTAATATAAAATGTCTGAAAGCTGAGTAACTGAAAGTTAGAGCCCCATTTGTAAATCTTAAATTTCTGTACATGGGATATATTTTCATAGAAACCTGGAAGGTGAGCCTGTGACCCTCTATAGATGGTAAAATGGCTGCAAGGAGAGAGCTGCCAAGGTCAGCATCTAAGCTGTGTCTTGAGTCTCTTTTATTCTGACTGTGCTTATTCGTTGTCTGATTCTAGATTCTCTAAGAGCCAGCCTGGAGTATGGCAACCATCCGCCTTCTTTAGGCCAATAGACACTAACAGCCTCAGGATTTCTATTCATTTCATTTAATGAATTATAAACACCACTCCTTTGCTTTTTTACAGCTTTCTGCATTGCGTTTATGAGCATCATCCCATGCTGCATACCATTTCATCACCTCTTGTCTTTGTTCCCAAATAAATCTACTTATTCAGATCATTTTTCCTCTGAGGTGTGTTATTTACACCATCTTCTAATTTAATCCTACATCAGGGAAAACTAAGGTTTAATACTCAACTTTTATAGCTCATAGAAAATTCATGCCTTAAAAAAAAAAAAACCTAGCCATAGCAACTTACTTTTTCTAAAGTAATGACTATATGTATGTAAGTTTGTCTATCTCTATTATCTCTATAATGTATCTATTTATCTTTTGTCATTGTATATTTATCTATCATATATATATATATATATATATATATATATATATATATAGAGAGAGAGAGAGAGAGAGAGAGAGAGAGAGAGAGTCTACGTTCTATCATCTACCTAGATACTCTTAACCTATTATCTGCCGCAAACCCCGAACTCCAACTGGCAGAGACTGGGGGAAAAAAAACTGCACAAATGCCAAGGCAGGTTTCTCAAACTTCTTTATCCAACAGCTTTCTCCAACTGCTTTCTCCAAAACAGCAGTCTCCCTCCTCCCCCCCCCCACACACATCCTGTTTTTGTTTTTCATCAGTCCTCTGACCTAATCCCTTCCCCCTCTCCTGGATATAATCAGAGTTCAGCCAGGGAGGACAGTGCAGGCAGGCAGCACAGGATCATCCAAGTGCGCAGGCTCAGGTTTTTGATAAACAGGGATCATGGGGCTTGGCCACAGATGCAACTTCCCACAATTATCTGTCCATATCATCTATCTATTATCAACCTATATTATCTATCTATCTATCTATCTATCTATCTATCTATCTATCTATCTATCTATCTATCTTGTATCCATGTATCAATCTATTTATGAAACAATATTTTTCTTGTAGTAAAAGTAGTATGCATGTGATCTTGCTTCTACTCCATAGAAAATTTAGTGTATATTACTGTTTAATACATTTTTTAGTGGATTCTATTAATAACCCCATGTAAACTGGTTGCTATATTTCCCAAAAGATGACTAATTCAAATCACTATTTGTCTTCCATACATCCAAATAAGACTTATGCTAATCTCAGATTATGGGCAAATATGGTAGAGAACAATTGAGAAATACAACCAAATATTGACTACCAGCCTCATCATGCATATAAACCTGCAGACACAAGTGCATACACACACACACACACGCAGAAACACACACACACACACACACACACACACACACACACATACACACACACACACACATACACGAATAACACCAAAAGTAAATGTATTGATATTGATCCTTCCTCTGGTCACAGCTGTCAAAATGGGAAGTTGGAGGATATTCTATATATCACATTGTGGAAGGATCAGAGGCCAGAAATCCTCCCAACCACCATAGAAGTATTTTGAATAGCTGGTTGAAACTGAGAGTTTCAGTATTTTTTATTAGTTGTGGAAGTTGGATTGAGATGCACAATGGTGCCCCTGAAAATTCTGTAAATTTTGTGTGTGTGTATATGTGTGTGTGTGTGTGTGTGTGTGTGTGTGTGTGTGTGTGTGCCTGCTTGTAGATTAACTGAATGATTTATTTCCCCATCTAACCTCCAAATGGATGAGACTCCAACTAAAATTTATTTATTTAGGTTTTGTGCAATATCTGGGGGATTATCAGTTATCTAATTTTCTAGTATTAGACTAGGTTCTTTCCTATCTGGGCTCCTCAAAAATTGCTGTGTGTCTTCTTGGGTAATTTCTGTTCTGTTACTCTGATTTGGGGGTGCATTTCACTTGGGCAAATGCTACTTGTCCACCACATCTAGTGAAGACCTCCTGTTAGATCCATCTTCTTCCTACTCCTCTCTTTTCTCTCCTCATTTTCCCTCCCTGGGGCCCCAGAAACCATAACCCAAACACTGTTTCCCTATATTCTCCCCCAGAGGTTGACTTTTACCACCTTTACTTAACCAATAGTTTCAAATTGGGGAACAAAATTTACACAAAAAGGTGGTATATGTGGTAATTTACTAGTCTTGGAGCAGTGAGATGTTCTGGTACAGAATTTAGCGGTTGGATACACAGCAGCAACAATGCAATCCCTGACACCTGCCATAGACCATGTGTTCTTTGTTTTGTTTTGTTTTTCTTCTAAAATTGGTAGAACTGTTGTTTCCTAAAAGAAATGGACCTCCTCTGCCCATAGATCAAGCTTAGGCAGGTATGGGGAACAGCTTTAGAAGAAGAAAGAAGAGGTGATGATTTATTCCTTACATCATGGCATAGCCCAAGTGACCAGTTACATGAGCCAACACTACCTGTTTAGTTTTATATTGAAAGACACAGGTTTTACTATAATAGCATACAAAGAGTGTATCTGGCAGAGGGTATAAGGAGAAATAATTGCTCTGTAGGTAGCACAATAACAATTTCTTAAAGAGACGCATTGTACCTACATATAGGAATGTTTATATTCAAAACCTACCAAAAACTTTAGGTCTCGCTCTAGTTCCAGGATGTTGTTCTGACAAATATTATGACCAGAAACAACTTAATGGAAGATGTGCCCACATACTAGTCTACCTAGGCAGTTTCCCTGTGGCAAATTTACAGTCAAAGCTAAATTTTCACCTGAGAGATCTAACCTGCCCCATATTTTCTTTGAAATAGGGTCTCTTAGTCCCCTGGAATTCAACTACACTAGACTTGCTGAGAAGAAGCAAGAGAAGATTCCCAAGCATCTTTGGGGGAATGTGGATGGTGTGATAGAAATGATTAAGATTTGTTTTATACTTCTGGGCATAAACCATAAGGAGTCTATATATTGCCATAAATGTAAGTATTGAACTGTGAAAATATATTCATGTCGGGCAGTGGTGGCACACAACTTTAATCCCAGCACTTGGGAGGCAGAGACGGGCAGATTTCTGAGTTCAAGGCCAGCCTGGTCTACAAAGTGAGTTAGAGGGCAGCCAGGGCTACAGAGAAACCCTGTCTCGAAAAATCATATATATATTATATATATTCACAATAGCAAGGAAATGGAATTTGTCTAGGAGGTAATCAACAGACAAATAAATAACTGAAGTTACATATAATATATACCTTAGGATTTTATTTAGTCATAAAACTAAAATTATTAAAGTTTAGAAAAATAATCAAATTGTGTAATATATTAAGTGTGGTCACCCAGACTCAAATAGAAAAAGACTTCATCTTCTCTCTGTTATATGGATCAAATATTTTAGTTTTCATATATTTGTATTTATGTGGGAGTGAGTTTTCTAGATCTCAGAATACAAGGAATGAGGTCTTACATAGAGGGTTTTAATAGGTAGGACACGTGATTTAAAGTGGAAAGGATAATGTTGAGGGTAGAAAGATTTAAGTTGAGATGGGAGGAAGGAAAAGGGGGAAGGGAGAGGAGGTTGCAGAGGATTCACCAGAGCTAAGTGTGCATGAAAATGTCATAAAAAAGGCACCTATATCATCAAGTTTAAAAACTTCAAAATATATTAGCTTCTGGCTATTATAAATGAGGCTGCTATGAACATAGTAGAATTTGTATCCTTATTACATATTGGAGCATCTTCTAGGTATATGCCCATGAGTTGTATTGCTGGATCCTCCAGTAGTACCATGTCCAATTTTCTGAGGAACTGCCAAACTGATTTCCAGAGTGGTTGTAACAGCTTGCAATCCCACCAGCAATGGAGGAGTGTTCCTCTTCCTCCACATCCTTGCCATCATCTGCTGTCACCTGAATTTTTGATCTTAGCCATTCTGACTGTTGTGAAGTGGAATCTCAGGTTTGTTTTGATTTGCATTTCCCTGATGATTAAGGATGTTGAAAAAAATTTTAGATGCTTCTCAGTCATTCAGTATTCCTCAGTTGAGAATTTTTTGTTTAGCTCTGCACCCTATTTCTTAATAGAGTTATTTGGTTTTCTGGAGTTTATATTCTTGAGTTCTTTGTATATATTAGATATTAGCCTTCTATCACATTTAGGATTGGTAAAGAGCTTTCCCCAATCTGGTGGTTGCTTTTTTGTCTTATTTACAGTGTCCTTTGCCTTACAGAATATTTGCAGTTACAGTACAAGCCATTGGTGTTCAGTTCAGGAATTTTTTCCCCTGTGCCCATATGTTCGAGGTTCTTCCCCATTTTTTCCTCTATAAGTTTCAATGTCTCTGGTTTTATGTGGAGGTCCTTGATCCACGTTGACTTGAGCTTTAGCTGCATATGTAGCAGAGGATGGCATAGTCAGCCATCAATGGGAGGAGAGGCCCTTGTTCTTGCGAAGATTAATTGTCCCAGTATAGGGGAATGCCAGGGCCAGGAAGCAGTAGTGAGTGGGTTGGGGAGAAGGGGGAGGGGGAAGGTTATAGGGGATTTTCAGAGAAGAAACTAGGAAATGGCATAGCATTTGAAATGTAAATGAAGATAATATCTAATAAAAGATAAAATAAAAATAATTTTAAAACAACAAAAACAAGCAAAGAAAGAAAGAAAGAAAGAAAGAAAGAAAGAAAGAAAGAAAGAAAGAAAGAAAGAAAGAAAGNAGAAAGGAAGGAAGGAAGGAAGGAAGGAAGAAAGAAAGAAAGAAAGAAAGAAAGAAAGAAAGAAAGAAAGAAAGAAAGAAAGAAAGAAAGAAAGAATCAATTCACATTCTTCTACATGATGAGCCAGCACCATTTGTTGAAAATTCTGTCTTTTTCTACTGGATGGTTTTAGCTCCTTTGTCAAAGATCAAGTGACCATAGCTGTGTAGGTTTATTTCTGGGTCTTCAGTTCTATTCCAGTGGTCTACCTGTCTGTCACTGTACTGGTACCATGCAGTTTTTATCACAGTTGCTCTGCAGTACAGCTTGAGGTCAGGGATTCTGATTCCACCAGAAGTTCTTTTATTGTTGAGAATGGTTTTGGCTCTCCTAGGTTTTTAAAGAAATATAAAGACAATTTTAATATATTTGAATTTGAATCATCCCTCTTCAAACTTTGGAAATAACTTTGGTAGTAGAAGAACATAGTTTCATTTCAGAGTAATCGAGTGTGATTGAAATCTCCTTAAGTCACAGGAAGATGAACTAATAGGATACAGAAGAGAAATAGAAATCAGACTTTCAGTAAGTATGTGGCTCAAGCTCGTGAATCACTACTTAGGTATTTGCTTTAAAAACTATGAGCATATTCTCTTTTTTTCTGTGAATGAAATATATTTTAATGAGTTCTTTAACAGAGCATAATATAAAAAGTAAATTTAGTAAAATTTAAAATGTCATTGCTTTATGTATTTATTAGACAATAGTAATAAAATTACAAAATAAGAAAAGTAAAAAGCCAAATCATGATGCCAAGATAAATAAATAAATAAATAAATAATAAAGGAATATAGCAAATAAAATGTTCATGACTTTGTGAGAAAAACAACTGTTACTGAATATTAGTACTGCTCAAATGATGAGTAGACATTATCTAATAAGTACAAAAATAATCTGAATGGGACAACCCTGTTTACGAACCTTAACACATTTATTATGGACACTGTGAATCAGACCACAGGCACATCTGCAGCTAAACCTTCAGCTATTTCAGATGATGTTACCTGGGAATTGCTAACTTCTGCTAACCATCTGTATAGTGTTCTACTTTTCCCAAGATGCCCAGAGGTTGAGACTACTCAGGTGCTTTATCACTTAAAACAAAGAAGTAGCATAATTTCCAAACAGTTATTAAATTATCAATCTCAGAGTGCATTTCAAAGCCTGTTCAATCCTATGTTCCTCCACATTTCAAAAGAGTTAGCCATAAATAAGTGAAACATTCTTTGTTCCATGTTAGGTAGATTTTTACTTGGCTTAGCACAGTTTATTTCTCCAATCATGTGGAAAGCTTACTTGCCATTTATTTTTGTGATGTCTATTTGACATTACTTTCATGTTTGACTGAGGCAACTGAAGATTGGTAACGTCTACAAAGAGAGTTCCTGAATGATTCTGGTGTTCTCAGAACTATGTCTGGATTTCCATGATACCTCTTCTGAACCACTATATTATATGAAGTATTGAATATCACTCTTGTTTCTAAATGAATCCCAAGACTGAGAGACACGAAAGAGTTTTCTTTTTGAAGATTATTTTATTATTTCTAATTGTTTGTGTGTGTGTGTGTGTGTGTGTGTGTGTGTGTGTGTGTGTGTTTACACTCACAGTTAATTGTCCTCTTCAAGTCCAGACACTTCAGAGCCTTGTACCTGGAGATGTGTGCAGTTGCAAGTTGCCCAAAATGTAGGTTAGGAACTGAACTTTCATCTTTGACATGAGCACTACCATGCATAACCTCTGAACCATCTTTCTAACGTGCAGATTTCTCTTTGTTACATATATGTAAATCCTTCTTTAGCTGATTATTATACATTTTCACTAACAAACTTATTCAAAATTTTGACGTGTTTAAGACATATTTGTATTGTGTGTGGATATATCTAAAATGTGGTAGCTATTATGTAAGCATACTTAAAAAATATGTAAGCAAGTGTTGGGCCAAGTAGGAGATCCTGTGTTCCTTTGAGTTGAATCCTTCCATTTTGGAGGGAAGCTCCTCAAGATAGATGATGTTTATAAGGAGATAAATTAACAGGATATTTTAAATGGAGGCAATATATTGTATTCTGCAGAGAAACTCCTTCAGAATGGTTCCAGGAAGTCTCTGAAACTGTCCAGAGTCACTAGATCCTGCCCTCTCCCAAGGTAATATATGCAGTAATGAATGTCAACAGAAACTCTGAGGAGCTGTGCTGCCTAGACAAGAGTGAGAGTAGCATAGAAAAAACAATAAGTAGCCAGTAGCTAAGTTATCTGGAGGAGGTTCACACAATCTGAGGTGCCTGAAGGAAACACTTTTCAACCTGTTGAACTGCCTCCAAGTTCTGGAGCAATCTTCAGGTTTCTAGCTTTCATGACTTGCCATCCATGCTAGAAGCTGTGTAAATAATATCTTCTCTTCTAAGAAACACCTTAACTGTACTCCTGAAAGTAGCCCTAATAAATCTTACTGGTTTACCAAGTTTGACTTTGTTGCAAACCTATATTATCTCATTGTTGATAAACTATCTGGGCTAAGCAGATGATTGTTCATGTCTCTCACATTCAAGGAATATTACACAGGACATGAGCTCCATGGATAAAGCTCCATGGATAAAGGATAGAGGGATCCACACTGGGGAAGGCAGAACTGATTCTTCCAAGTTGTCTTCTGACCTCCACAGGCATGCCACAGCACAAAAGTGTCTATACATACACACAAACAAACTCTCTCTCACACACAATGCAATTTTAAAGAAATATTTGTCTTTTTATACTTAAGGACTAAAATTTTATTTTCAAGAGCTGTAATACATGTCTGGTATACAGCATAACCATATTCTTTCAAGACCATTTACTTGCTAATAATATTCACATACTGCTGTACTTTAGCTCTTTGGATCACTTTTGAGAAATTTAAAAAAACACTTGAGAAAGTAATATTTTTGTCTCACTCTATATCAGAAAACAAAATGTAAATAAAATAAAATTGGAGGCCGAAGAGATGACTCAGCATTTAAGAACACTGAATAATACTCTTGCATAGGTCTTGAGTTCAATTTCCAGAAATCACATGGTGGCTTACAACCATCTGTAAACGGATCCATTGCAGTCTCCTTGTGTGTCTGAAGAGAGAAACAGTGTACTCATAAAGATAAAATAAGTAAACAAATCTTAAAAGTAATAAAAATTTAAAAAAAAATGTGAAATTTCCTCAACATCTACACATTAATATTTAATGATGAGATAGAAATGACTAAAGTGATGTTAACAGCAATAAACATTTTTTGAAGTTTTTGATATAAATTCTGTGAAAACTACTTTACATGCATTATTTAATTTCAAGATTTCTATGAATTGTCTGAAAATATTGTACAATGAATTTTGGTAATATTCAATCCTCCACCCATGCTTCCTTGACTCATTCTTCCTTCCCTACCCAACTTTGTGTTATTGATAAAAACATGCAGTACAATTTTAAAGTTTCTTTTTTTAAAATTTAATTTTTTATTTATTATTATTTTCTTTATTTACGTTTCAAATGCTATCTCGAACATTCCCTATACCCCTCCATCCCCTGCTCCCCTACCCACCCACTCCCACTACTTGGCCCTGGCCTTCCCCTGTGCTGGGTCATATAAAGTTTACAAGACCAAGGGGCCTCTCTGCCCAATGATGGCCTATTAGGCCATCTTCTGCTACATATGCAGACACGAGCTCGGGGGTTATGGTTAGTTCATATTGTTGTTGCACCTACAGGGTTGCAGCCCCCTTCAGCTCCTTGGGTACTTTCTCTAGCTCCTCCATTGGGGGCCCTGTGCTCCATCTAATAGCTGACTGTGAGCATCCACTTCTGTGTTTGCCAGGCACTGGCATAGCCTCACNAGAGGCCGCTATATCAGGGTCCNTTCAGCNGAATCTTGCTGGCATGTGCATTAGTATCTGGGTNTGGTGGCTGATGAAGGGATGGATTCCCGAATGGGATAGTCTCTGGATAGTCCATTCTTTCACCTTTGTCTCTGTACCTATATCCTTTCATGTGTTTTTTGTTCCTTATTCTAAGGAGGAATGAAGTATCCACACGATGGTCATCCTTCTTGGTATTCTTGAGTTTTGCAAAATGTATCTTGGGTATTCTAAGTTTCTGTGCTAATATCTACTTATCAGTGAGTGCATATCTAGTGACTTCTTTTGTGATTAGGTTACCTCACTAAGGATGATATCCTTCAGATACATCCATTTGCCTAAAATTTCATAAATTCATTGTTTTTAATAGCTGAGTAGTACTCCATTGCGTAAATGTACCACAGTTTCTCTATCCATTCCCGTATTGAGGGACATCTGGGTTCTTTCCAGCTTCTGGCTATTATAAATAAGGCTGCTATGAACATAGTGGAGCATGTGTCATTATTACCAGTTGGAAGATCTTCTGGGTATATGCCCAGAAGTGGTATTGCTGGGTCCTCCTGTAGTACTAAAAGTTTCTTTATTACATTTTAAATTATGTATTTATGTGTGTATATGACTCTGAGATAATACATGTGAGTGGACTGCCAGTAGAATTCAAAAGAGGGGTTTATAATTTGCTGGAGCTCTACAGTAACTTGTGAGCCACTTCACATGGAGTCTGAAAACTGATCTCTGGTCCTCTGCAGGAGGACTATGCTCTCCTAATCCATGAGTAATTTATCTAGCCTCTTATTTCATCTTTGGAGATTCCAAGAAATAAGTCATCTTACAAACTATACTATATCATTCTATGTAATTGTAGAACAGAACTATACTTATTTTGGAAGAAGAAACATCAACTTAGAAAACTCCATCAGGTTAGCCTTTGATGCAAGAGTACTTTTTTTTTTTTCTGTTTTTCTTTTTTCTTTTCTTTCTTTGTTTTTTTTTGTTGTTGTTGTTTGTTTTTTTGTTGTTGTTTTTGTTTTTTTAATGAGGAAAGTTCCACCTCATAGCTTCATACAGGTTTTTTACATCAGGACTGGTTGTCCTGGATATTTTATGAAACTAGGCTGAGAAAGGCAAAGTTAAAAAACCAGTAGCCAGTACTCCTCCATGACTTCTGTATTAGGTACTACTTCCAGGGTCCTGCTTAGAGTTTCCTGACTTCCTTTGTGAAGTCTAATTACAAACTATACATTAAAGTAAATCTTTTCTTCACCAAGATGCTTTTGGTCATGGTCTTTATCATGGCAATAGAAAACTAACAAAGACTAAATCATTATAAATCTACCAAACTGACTTGTCTTGTGTCTACTCCAAGAATTTTCATCCCCAGAGCCCAAGGTTTTAACTACTCATTATATTGCCTTTTATAAAGAAAATAAAATATTATATACAATTTCAAGTAATATTTTGTATTTTTTTGGCAATATTGGAATTAATCTATGAGTGAAAATCTTTCACTTGTATATATTTGAAACAAAATTGAAGAATTGGGAAGACACTGAAGTTATTGACCATGTATCAATACTACTGTAAATATCTGTTAACTGAGTTATGAAATAAATGGGAAAATAATCTTCTATTGACCTGAAAAGTGAGGTAAAATAACAGATATGATAAAAGTAGAGAAATAGAAATGTTTTCTGGGACATGTGGTTTGGCTTTGGGTGGAGTGCTTGCTTGCCATTGAGAAGATCTTAGTGTGTAGATCCTTTGCCCTCAGATAAATAAGTAAATATTTCCTGCTTATCTCATGCTCTCTGAACAGTGATATTTACCTTTTTCAGATCTTAAAACTTTCACAGTCCCCTATCCCCTCTCCCCACCCTGCTCCCCTGCCCACTCACTCCCACTTCTTACCCCTGGCGTTCCCCTGTATGGGGCATATAAAGTTTGTAAGACCAAGGGGCCTCTCTTCCCAACGATGGCTGACTAGGCCATCTTCTGCTATATATGTAGCTAGAGACACAAACTCTGGGGATCCTGATTAGTTCATATTGTTGTTCCACCTATAGGGTTGCAGACCCCTTCAGTTCCTTGGGTAATATCTCTAGCGCCTCCATTGGGGTCTCTGTGTTCTATCCTGTAGATGACTGTGGGCATCCACTTCTATATTTGCCAGGCACTGGAAAAGTCTCACAAGAGATAGCTATATCAGGGGACATTCGAGATATCATTTGAAATGTAAATGAAGAAAATATCTAATAAAATAATTAATAAAAAAAGAATGTTCCCAGCTTTAAAAAAAGAAATTCACAGTTCCCCTTCAGAGAATTCTACAGTGTGATCACAGAGAATAATTCTTTATTGGAGCTGGCAACATGACTCAGTTGTTACAAGTACTTGATGCCCTCACAGAGGACCTGGGTTCAGTTTTCAGCATACATATTAGGCAGCTCACAACTATCTTTGAATTCAAATCCAGAGTCTGCAACATCCTCTTATTGTCTCAGAAAGTACCTATTGGAGACCGTACACATGAACTAATACAGGTATTCAAACATACACAAAGGTATTGTGTATATATTTTTTCATTAATTATTTGAGAATCCCACACCCCTTACTCCTCCCAAATCTGTCTACTCATTCCTATAGCACCCTGACTTTTTGTCCTTTTTTTTTTCTTTTAATAAGTTTCAGTTTTAATCCAGTTTGTACTGCATGTACACTCCTGGCTGAGGAGAGGGGAACATCCCCTGGAGCAGTCAACATTCCAGGGTTCATAGCCTTACAGAAAAGTAACTCTTCTTATCCTTCAAACCATCACCTCTTCGCAGTTCCTCAGTCAGGTGTGAAGGTTCATGAACCACGCTTACCACTCTGCTAGAACACACTGACTGGCTTGAGCTGGGGTGGGTCTTGTGCAATCAATGGCAGCCGCTATGCATTCATGAATGCAGGAGTCATGTCATGTCCAGAGGACACTGCTTTGCACAGGCTCCCTCCTGACTTTAGTCTGCAATTCTGCAAGAATAAATGCTTCTTTAGAGAGCCTTTCTTTGCATTGGCTGAAATTAATAGACAAATCTTCCTTTCTTGTCTTGTATCAATGACATTAACCGTTCATGGGAAATAAAGATGTTTTGCATTCTTTGCTTTACTGAATGTCTCACACGTAATAATTCATTTAGGACAAATTTCAGCTTTACAACAGGCCATGATCCTATTTTACAAAGAAGGCTGAATCTTGTGCTAGAGAAACCACAACCTACAAGTGATAGATACTTAAGTAGGACTTAACTCCTCTTAAAGCCAGGCTAGTCTCCCTAATCTGTGATTGCCCCTCATTGAGTAGAGTCAACATCATCCCTGGGTAAGTACTCAGCTCTTTCAAAACAATTCAGTTAAAAATCCAACAGCTCACACTGGTCAGATCTCCATGGCTACAATCAAGGCTCTTAGAGAATTAAAGTGAAGCTGTTGTTCTTCAGATGACTATTGAGCCGCAGAAAACATTATTTCATGTTTGTCTCACAACCAAAGAAAATAAACCTAAATCTACTATTTTTATGATTTATTTTTATCTTTAGTGTGGTGTGTGTGTGTGTGTGTGTGTGTGTGTGTATGTGTGTGCACGCATGGTATGTTTTAAACCATTGATTCTCAAGTGTGAATTAAAGAAAGGACTGATTTATATGTCACTGAACTCAGAGTATTATCTCTGGGCCCAGCACCTGCTCAGCTTCTGCTAGAATGGATTGTGCTGGTCTTCAGATATAACAATTTTGCTATAGTTTTCATGGGAGACTGATTTTATATCTAAGACAACTGCCTTGGGAAAGACAAAATCATTTAACACATATGGAAAGTGTGTGTCAAATGAGAGAGCCAACCTGGTCAATAAAGCCTATAATCCTGGTCACCTAACAAAGCATAGACTGTAGAGCTGTGTCCATGATCTGTCTCTGACTCCTGTGTCTATCAGGTTTTCATGGCTCTAGCACATGCCTCAGATGACAAATTCTGAAAGGTGAAACATCAAGTTCACACCACCATTTCCTTTTCTCTGTTTCTTGATTCTCTAAGAAGTGAGATAATAGTCTTCTATCATAATAGACAGGAGCTATCCTTGCACCATGCATTCTCTATCATGATGGCCTATAACCCAAAAACTGTAGCTACATTCAATTTTCTCTTTCTTAAAAAAAGAGGAATAGGGGAAAAAAACAGAAAAGGATATTGTTTCTATTTTCAGGGGTCTCAGCCCTCAGTTCTTTGATGCTGCTTCTTTTGTTCTATGACACTGTTGCCATTGAGTATCAAAGTTCAACAAGTGCAGAGTAGGATATTTATGTAATTGTGCTACAGATAATACAATAGACAGGGTCATGTGACTAGTGGGAGGGGTAGTTTGCTTTCTAAAGGAGAGAGCACTTCTGAGACAGTGCTTGTCCATAGGTGGGAAAAGATTCAGAATGGCTGACTTTCTTGATGTCAAGAAGTCTGTGGCATTTTGTACCTCATTTCATGGCTCTGACTTTTTATGTGGCTTTCCCAAACTCTGCTTTGTCTTTATAGGGTTGCATTAGTTTGAGAGGTTCCCAGTATTCATTTCAGAATATTTCTTTCTGTCAAGGTCTATCTAAAATGTGTGTGTGTATGTGTGTGTGTGTGTGTATATGTGTGTGTGTGTGTGTTTGTGTGTGTGTGTATGTTTGTGTGTGTGTGTGTATGTGTGTGTGTGTGCGCGCGCACATGTATGTAGTACACATATTGGTAAAATTTTATAGGCTCTTCTGAGTTCATTCAATGGGTGTTAAAACCTCCTGTTCTTGAGGATAACTAGAAGGTAAACCATTTCCAACTGACCTCACTACTGTTTTTCCAGTGGTACAAAATGGAGAAATATTAGCCAAAATTTCAGAAACTTGAAGTTCACCCATTGAAAGAACTCAACAAGAAACTATAGCTGCGTCCCTCAAATGAGTTCATCTAGTCAATTTCTGTTAGATGTTGTAAGTAATGACTGGATGAGGTTACCTTTCTTTGGTCTCAGACATTTCTGCTGCTATTGTGAGCTCTTGGTTTGACAATGTTTTGTTATTTATCTGCTGCTTTCTTTTATCTGCTACTTGCTTTTTCTATGCCCCCTGATACCCATGGAAGCATCATAAATGTTATAACTTCATTCTCCCAGCTTTTGTGTGTACTGAGGTTCGAAACTCGGGTCCTTATTCTTATGTAACTGAAATATCCCTCATTGCTTTATATGGTAAGTTTGAATGCAGGCTTTTGTGGTAGCACCACAGAACATTATGATGAACTCCCAGGAGAGATTCCCTCAGCTACATTAAGGAGCATAACCAGGCTATGTGACATCTTACAATTGGGTAAGCTAGGTAAAGCAGCTGATAAACTTTGGTCTCTTCCGGGATCATCACTTTGTGTTTACCTCACAGAAAATCTAGATGCCAACCTTGCACTCAACCTCTAACTAAGGCAGAAACAGTCAACAAATTGCTATTATCTGAACAAGGTAACAGTCAGTGGAGAGTAAGCACATGTGCTGTAGACTGTATTTTTAATCTCAGGAATTCTAAAGGGTGCTCAGGCACTCTCTAGCACTGCTCAAGAAAGCCACACAGTACACAGCATAACCTGTTGTTGATAGCCTTGGGACTAATTATATTTGATGTTAATTCCGTTCTCTTTTGAGGGGTTGTGAATAAGGGATGAGTCAGCACTCAGGTGATTTCCTATAAACCTGCTTTCCACCTTAATTTGTAACATAAAGGAGAGCTGATTGTTAGGCAGATAAAGTGAAGGTGGTGCAGAAAGTGGGGGGAGAGAGAGAAGGAGAAAATGGAAGAGGGAGAAGATGCAGAGGAGGAAGAAGAAAAGCAGAGCAGAAGAAGCACATTGCCTGGAGAAACAGTAAGTTATACGGGGTCTCATAGAAGTAGAAGATGGTAGTATAGTGGTAGATTTGCCCAATCTAGGTGCAGAGAGCATTCATATTTATTGAGTTGTGTTTTCATTCCCAGGGCCTATTTGGGTTGGAGATTTAGCACAACAATAATCCACAGGCCTCTCCTTGATGAAGTGTTATTTATTTATTTATTTAGTTAGTAATTACTTCTTAACTTTACATCTGGATCACTGCACTCCCTCTTGGTCACCTGTCTCACAATCCTTTACCCATTCCCCCTCCCTTCTCCTCTGAGCAGGTCGAGGCCCCACTGATTATCCCACAACCATGGCAAATCAAGTCTCTGTTAGGTTATGCCACAGACAAACCTCACTTGGGTCCCTGCTCTGTGTGGAACTGGTCTCTTGGTTGCAGGTGAACAAGGATTCAGCAAATGAGTGACAGACAGTTCAACATGAGAGAGTGTAAAACTGAATGTATTGATTAAAATGAGCACCAGCCCCAGTGTTATACAGTACAGAGAACAAAGGGGTAGGATGTCACAGCAGGCAAAGTACATTGAAGTTACTTGACACAAAAAGAGGAATGACTTCAAAGGAACTTACAGGAGCCAGGTAATGTTTACAGTTAAGATAAAGCAGTTCTGCCTAGGGTCAGCTAAAGATAGGTAAGGATTTCACACCCTAGTCACAATTTGTGTTACTCCTTTGAGCCTTGTGAAAGCTAGCACCAGGGGGTTCAACCCTAACAGAACTTCTCATGAATAATGCAATACCACAACACCCCTATTTCCTAGGCCTTGGCAAATACTTGCATATGCAAGTAAACTTTTCACTGAATTCTGAGCTCCTGGCATTAGGGAAATTTTTTAGATTTGAAACACTGGTGGAAACTTCACCTATGGTAAAAATTCAATCTTTAGAGGCATTAATAATACTGAGAGAGAGCATACACCATACTAACATGTGGATAGGGTTCCTGTATATAGATAATTGGAAATGCCAGGACTCCAGGAGGCTAAGTCTGCTTGAGACACTTTTTCCTCAGATCGAGTTCAGGTTTTTAGACCTGTTGTGAGTCACTACTTGAGTGGGCATAGCAAGGTTAGGCACATCTCCCACTGAGGCCAGACAAGGCAACCCAGATAGAAGAACATATAGTACATACAGCCAACAGCTTTTAAGACCCCGCTCCCCCCATAGCTGCATAGCTGATACATATGTGGAGGGAGGCTAAGTTCCACTCAGTGTATTTTCTTTGGTTGGTGGTTCAGTCTCAGAGAACCTCAAAGGTCCATGTTAGTTTATTCTGTTGTTCTTTTTGTGGAGTTCCTATCCACTTTGGCCCACAATCCTTCTTCCTATTTTTTCCATAATAGTGCACAGCTCCATCCACTCTTTGACTGTGGGTGTCTGAATATGCCTGAGTCAGCTATTAGATTGAGCCACTCAGAGGAGACCCATGTTAGTCTTACATTTGCAAGCTTAACAGAGTATCAATAAATAGTGTCAAGGATTGGTGCTTGTTGATGGGATGGATCTCCAGTTGGAACATTATTGGTTGGCCAATCCATTAATCTCGGCTCCATTCCCCAACCCTACATTTCTGATAAAAAAAAAATTATGGGTCAAAAGCTTTGAGGGTGAGTTGGTGTCTCTGTCGCTTCACTTGGGTTTCTGCCTGGCTATAGTAGGTGGCCTCATCAGGTTTCTATATCCCCAATGCTGTGAGTCACAGCTAAGGGTACCCTCACTGATTCTTGGGTACCTCCCTTATCCCAAGGCTCTGTCTCAGCCTGGATATGCCCCTACCAACCCACCCATGTTAGTTACAGATTTCCATTCATTCTCTGTCCACCCCTCCCTCTACCATACTGAAATCTTCCATTCCCTTCCCCATTTCCTCTCCCATCCAGTTCTCTCCCTCCAACTGCCTCTTATGATTGTTCTATTCCTCATTCTAAATAAGATTCAAGCATCCTCAATTTTGTTTCTTATTTAACTTCTTTGAGTTTGTGGAGTGTAGCATTGGTATCCTATATTTTATAGCTAACATCCACTTATAAATGAGTGTATACCATGCATGTCCTTTGGGGACACATACACACACAAAGGGGATTTATAAGACTGACTTCAGCTGTGGTTTGTGGAGTTCAATGGCAGCATGACTACAGACAGTCTGAATCTAGTTGTTGTTACTGAATAATGCCGTGATTCTCTACAGTACCAATCTGGTGGTGGGTTCCAGGAAGATTCCTGAGGAGGTATTGTCTGGGGCATAAAACCATGCCAGGAAGTTTGGTTAGGTAGAACAGATTGAGAACTGGAGATTCCTTGGACACACACCTGAGACTTAGGACTCCCCGCTCCCTGCCAGATTCCTGACCTGGAATAAGCACAATACTCCTCACATGAAAGAAACATGTCCTATGGTCACATAGGCACAAAACAGAGTTCTCTGTATTAATGGGGTACCTAGAGGTCTAGAGGGCTTAGCCAGTAAGCATCCCTTGCCAGACATTCCTCCCTGAAGAAGGTATTTAATTTCAGGTATACTGTGAGTAGTGTGTATGTTATCTTATGAATCCATTTTCCACACGAGCAGTCAATAAACTACGGACTTTTTCTTTCATCAGTCTGCAGGGGGAGCTGTGTAGAAGGCATTCAAATGCAGAGACACAGCTTAATTCTCCCATGAAGGCTTTTAATCTTCCAGCTTGCCTCGGCTAAACTAAGGACAAACACCACTGGAACAAGCTGGAACTCCCCTTTCCCGCAGCACCCATCTAGATGCTGTCCCCAGCTCTTGAACCTCTGACCCCATTCTCAGCTCTTTGGAGATTCCTAGTGGTGCTTGAATGTCCAAGAGTCAGAAAATTCCCTAGGCCCAGGCCTCCTTGCAGGCCTGGGACCACCCAAAGCATATCAAGGTTTCCTGTTTCTCAGTGAGACAGCAGAGGTTGCATGAGATGAATGCAGTAAAACTCCCTGCATTCTAAGAGGCCATGCCCTGTGGTGGAGAAAATGTGGACCCACAGAACTGGTCTTCATGGTTCCATTATAATTCATCTCTAACAATGCAGTAGATATACTTTGCAGGAAGAGTGTAGGAAAGTGGACAAAATGTAAAAGCTTCCTGTTTCCATATCACCACTGATGTGAGGAATTCTCCTTGATCAAATTCCCACCAGAAGGTGCATTCTAGATTTAGGGTAGATTGTCCAGTTTCAAATTAGATCAAGGAGAATCCCTCACACCAGTGCTGATCGTCTTGTTGTTTACTCGATTCCAGGTGTACTCATGTTGATAACAAAGATTAGCCAACATATGATGCGAAGGTCCAGTTCTTTATTTTTTTTTGGGGGGGGGGAGTTATACGTTGGTAACACAGAGGATAATCTAGTTCAATTTGTGGAGACTCTAATGATCTGAGGTCCTGCCATGAATAAAATGCGAGAAAAACTTCAAAAACTCCCTCCACAACTCTTTCATCTGCTCGCATGTACAAGCAGCTGCTACACTATTGTGCCAAAAAACAACCCACAGCCTTGCCGTACCGACCAGTATGGAATTTGTCCCTTCATCCTAAAGGCAAATTGAACCTCTCTTCACTTAAATTGTCACTCGTCAGGTCAGAACATTGAGAATATTTCAGTAGCATTACCTCACTCAGCCGTCATCTTGCAATTTTACTCTTTAAAATGACATTTAAATTGTAAAAGAGAGAGGACTAAAGATCCTCTAACCAAGTCTCCTATTTTCTGAAAGCAAGGCCATCACCAGGAGGATTCTCTTCCTAGCATACCATTTATCCTGTTTTAACATCCTATTTCAAGGATAATAAACCTTTCACACCCAAAACTGCCACTCAGCATCACCACCGCAGCACCACCCAGACCTTCTCAGATCATTGACTGTACACCCAATAAACCAGACAGACTAATCTCCTAGGATCATTGGATTGGTTCCCCACAGACAAACATCCTTAGCTTATCCTCTCATAGAGCTCACTCACAGGTTCACCCAGAGATGTGCATCACTAACACCCACAGGATTTATTAATTTAACCAATTAACAGTCAAACCAACTGATTTGAAAAACATGCGTATTGTTTTTCTACAAAATCCAAAATTTACCTATGAAAATGAGTATACATACCTATACAACGTTTTCCATATTTATTCATTTACAGGTACCATGGGGTTCTCTCATTAAGGGCAGTCATGCAAGCCAGTTCAATTAGCTTTTAACTGTGATATTCTTAATATGTCTTATTTACTGCAACACTCAGGGTTTTTTATTTCTTCATATTGGGTATAAATCTTCCTTCTTTATAACTTTGTTATAGGGGTTAAATGAGGAAAAATTGGATAATGTTGTACTTTCTAGCTAGAAAGATCAGAACAATTAAGTATCAAGATCGAAACTCAAAGACACTGAGTTCTAAAATAAACAATATGCTATAAATTTGCTGTATTTTCACAAAGTCTGAGGAATTGGAAGTGATTATATATATATATATATATATATATATATATATATATATATATATATATATNATATATATATATATATATATATATATATATATATAATTTATTTGAATATGTTTGGTCCAGGGAGTGGCACTATTAGAAGGTATGGCCTTGTTGGAGTAGGCATAGCCTTATTGGATGAAGTGTGTCACTGTTGGGGTAGGCTTTAAGAACCTCCTCCTAGATGCCTGGGAGTCAGTCTTCTCCTGTTTTCCTTTGGAACAAGATGTATAACTCAGCTCCTCCAGCATTGTGCCTGTTTGGGTGCTTTCATGTTCCCGCCTTGATAATAATGGACTGACCCTCTGAACCTGTAACCTAGCCCAAATTGAATGTTGAGTTATAAGAGTGGCCTTGGTCATGGTGTCTCTTCATAGCAATGGAAACCCTAACATGTATGATGGAAACCGTGACATGTATAATGGTTTTACCACAGAACAGATATTCTTTTTTGTGTGTGGAAATGTTTGTCAATGGATCATCATTAATTTTACCTCAGCCTCTCAGATTCTAGTCCTTGTTAGCTCTGGAAATTACAGAACCTGAGTCATGTTGAAAAAAATTTTGGAGGTTTATTTTCCATATTGATCTTCAAATGTTAATGTTTATAAATGCCCTTCTAGAGTCCTATTGATGATGGCTAAACACCTTAAAAATATACGATTCTTATTTGTTTCATCTGTAAAAGTCCCTCAGCCCTTAGTAGGATCCCCAAGACCTTGGCAAAGCTGATTCCATGGTGAAAGTAGTATTCAGGCTGTAAAACTCAGCATGTAGACAGCACCACCTGCCAAAACTAAAACAAAGGCCTAATCCATCAAAGTCCATAGTTCTAGAAAAGTCTCTAAATATACTGACCTTGATTTTTGGCTTCTGTAGTTCTGTTTCTGGCTAACCGTTCTTGTTAACTGAAGTATGTCAACCCAGGATATAGTTTTCTGCTTAAAATCTCTCACCCTGAAAAAAACGAGAGTTGAAGTGTGTTCCTGAACACCCAGTGAAGTTGTCAGCCTACTAATAAAGAATGTCAAATGGCTTAAACCCATGTCCATGGAGTTTTCACTGATGAATAATTTACAACACTTCAGAACTAATTTTCCAAATTAAATGCTTATAATTAATAAAATCTTAATTTTTTTATGATGCAGAAGTATGGAATAACATGATTTGTCTCCGGGGGAAACTTCACACAGACAGACATCAGCTTCCTGATCCCTTTCTTCCTCCTGGCAGTCTGATGTTATGAATTCTGCTCCATCTCACACAGCCTTGCTGTCTTAATATCTGACCTTACCACAGAGGAACACTGTGAAACATTAGAACATGGACAGAAACCATGAACTAAGTAAAACTTTCCACCTTTCCAGTTTTTCTTTCAGGGGACTATAACAGTGGGTCTCAGCAACACATAATCTGAAGAGCGCAATGCCAAGTTCTGAGCAACACATATAATCCAGAGATAATATTGACTAGTTCATAGTTGTTTCCTCTTATCTTCAGGGCACATGCTTTAAACCACATAAATTGCAAAATGAGTATGTACAATGTTTGTTTCTGTATTTACATATTTTTCATTTCTAAACTAGGTAAGACTAGGCACAAACAACCACTCCCAACATATTTTTAAAGTACTATCCTATAATACAAAAATAAAAATTATGTGAATATGGCCTGGAGTTTTTGTCTCAAAATAATGTGTTTCTACATATGTGCATCCATGTACTTGTGTGTATAGCATGTGTGCGTAAGGTGTGCAATTATGCTTTGTAGGATTGTTCAAATCTCTGCATGCATGTGCCCAGGCCAGAGGAGAACATTGGCTTTCCTGCTCTGTCAACCTCAGCCTTATTCATTTGAGACAGGATTTGGCTCTGAGCTTGGAGCTAGACTAGCAGCCAGAAAGTACTAGTTATCCTCTTGTCTCTGCTTTCAAAGGAACTCTGGAGCTACAGGTACATGTCCAGCTATGCATAACCCATTAAATGGGTCATAGGTTCCAATGTTGACTCTGTAAACTTGTGTAACAAATAATTTTACCTACTGTGCCCTCTCTAAAACATCTTATTGTGTTTTAAAGACAGTTGTATTTATCAACAAATCGTGGAAAATTACCCTGTACATGTAAGTCACCTAAACACAAAGGCTGTATTGAATAGAAAGGATGAACTCTGCAATGTGGTCAGCACAGTGTGCATATCCTAACAACTTGCTATATCACTCAGTCCTTTGTGACTGCCTATGTCTTGTGAATGCATTACAATTTACATCAATGAAGTCAACCAGAAAGCCCCGGTACTTCTCCTGTCTCCTTCCCACCAGTATTGTGGTGTAATGCACAAGTACAGTGGCACTCAACACTTTACCTGTTCTAGGATCAGAACTCAGATCCTCATGTTTGTATACCTGCAGCATCACAGGCTCTGGATAGTTTTCATAAGCAGTACAAATACCTAGAAGTGTCTCTGAACATAAGAGCTTGCTCAAAAAGTGCTATTGGCTACTGCGCATCAAGCCACCTTTGCTACCTCTTTCTTCTAGGAAGAGAAAGTGTTGAGCAGCTCCAGTGACTGTATCTGCGATGACTGTATGGTATCACACTGATTGCCCTTCCAGGGATGTAATAAACAATCAGCCAAACAAGTGTCCATATTGACTAGGTCAGCCAAATGTGGACCTGGGGAACTTATTTTTATCCTAATGGAGTATCTGCTGGACACAGGCAGTGTGACACAGAAGTTTATGAGTATTTATGGTGTACCACAATACTGAGAGTTGCAGTCTCTGTTTGCTCCACAATATTCAGAGAGAGTGTGGCTGGCAACTCATTATTTCCCAGTGATGATTAGTCCTCATTATTCTAATTGCTGCCTTATCCCCTCAGAGCAGCTGGTGCCTGGAGCAGAGGGTCAGGAGGGCCATGGCAGCTGTACAATATATTCACTACCTCCCTGTGGAGAGGGTCTAATTGCTGCTGCTGTGGTCTTGCTGTGTCGCTGGCACTGTCTTGTGTCCCACAGGGGTCTCTGTAGTACTGACATTTATAAGTCCTTTTATCTTCTCAGAGGAGAAGAACCATGATTAAGTGTTGAATCACCTTCTCATCTTGCTGCTGGCCAGTTTCAGGGTGCAATTTTTGTCTGTTTGCCACAGTTTGCAGGTTATATACTGAGGTTTACTGTGGCCTTTTCATATTATCCAAGAAAATAATATCCTCCAGGCATTCCCTAATCCTCTTTTCTATGTAGGTCTAGTCTTCCACACACACGACTGGCAGGAACACAGTCTCAGGTTGTGTTGTATAGCTATTCCATGGAACTGAAACAGTCCATCTTGAAGGGAGGCTGTTAAAGACTAAGGAAGTGAGTGAAACATATAAATGTGGGTAGTAGAGAAAAGTCACAGGAAGCTCCTGAAACTTAGAACTTTGCAGGGCTATAGGCAAAGTTATATACAAAGTTATATAAGAATGCTGAGGGAATAGTCTATCCAACCAAACAGCTGCAAGTTATGCCAAAATGTTCCTTCCCTCAGCCTTGAAGCAAGCTGACTTTGACCTTGTTGCCACTGAGCATGGGACCACCTGGGGTGGAACCTTCCAGACTCTATTTTTCTACACTTACCCCTGATCTTCTCCAAGACACTGCTACCTGCTGAGAGACTCTTGAGATATTCCAGAGACAGCATCTGGCAGATTGCCTACAGGCTCTGGACAGGCACCAAGAATGGATTGGCGGGGGATAGGTCTCCCCTCCTTATAAGCACCGACTCTTAGTAAACTTTCAATCCTTGAACAGAAAATTATGTCTTGGCTTCCATCATTTCTCTCGCCATTTTCTCCCATACAGCTCCTGCCTCCCACTCAGGAACCCAGTTAGTGTGGCCACAGGCGGCTACACCAAAATCTCTTGGTGTGCAGTTTTCTTGAGCTGTCACTAATTCCAGGGTGAACTTTTCAGAGATTCAGTACTCTTAGGTTCACTAATGCTCTATTAAGTAACCCCTCTTTTACACTATGAGTCACCCCAATAAACTCTGGTTCACTAAGCTAGACATGAGTGGAACCCTTTTCTTAGTCTATCATTGGTGTCTATTCCCAGTTGAATGGGCATTTGTTCATCTCTGTGTTGGACAAGTTGACGTGACCACTCTCTCTTGGCTGGTCTTCCACAGCCATCTGCATTGGTTCATTATATCAGCTTTCTGAAGATATGGTGTCTTGCCATATGGATGTTGGTTTGGGAGATCCAGGACTTCTATGTGACCTACCAACTTGGTTCTACCTGGTTTTAATTTGGTCTCTAGATATGCCATGAATTTTTCCAGGTTTCATATATGTGTTTTTATTCTTTAATTAATCTATCCCACCCCATTTTCTTAGTCAGAGTGGAATGTAGAAGGAAAAAAATCCATTAATTTCTGATTCTGTTCTGTTTCAGTGAGCTTCACTAGTCAATGTGACATGAGCCCAGACTCAACTGGACAGATAGAATGTCAACTGAGGAATTGTCCACGTCAGATTGTCCTTTAGGAGTCTTTGTGTAGCATTCTTTTAATTGATAATATAGGAAGATGTCACCATTGGTGGTTTTTTCACTAGATGTGTGTTTCTGGACCATATTAGAAAGGTAGCTGAGCATATCAATAACCAATGTTCCTCTTTGGTACCCATTTCAGTCCTTGCCTCCAGGTTCCTGTTGTGAACTGCCCTAGCTTCCCATAATGATGGGAAACTATAAATCAAGTAAATCTTTCCATCCCCAAGGTGCTTTTGGTTATGGTGTTTTACCATTGCAGCAGAAAAAAACAAGATGGGAGAATCCCTTGATAATCACCCAGGGCAATGTCAGGAGCCTCAAAATGGACTTGGCCAAAAAAAGGCAGGACATTAAAGTAATCCCAGTACTTGAAAGACTTAATGGAGAAAGAACCATAGCAGGGATGGGGAAATAGCAAAGCACTTCTATGAAAGTATAATTTAGATCCATACAACCCACATACAAAATATTCAGGCATAGTGGCCTCTGGCTATGATCTCAATATTGAAAAAGCAGGGGCAGGTGGTTCCTGGGGCTTACTCACCAGCAAGCTTAGTTTAATTTCCAAGTTATTGTCAAGTAAGAGGCCCAGTCTTGAAAAACAGATGGATAATGTCTAGAGATGTCAGCTGAGGTTGTCTTTTAGCTTCCATATGCATATGCTTGTGTATAGACATATGTACCCCTATCAGAAATTGTTTCACTGTATCTAAATGTTGAAGGTACAATTTTATGGGTCCCTGAAGCACTGAGATGAATTTTGGGAGACACATTATATTATTCATCTCTCAGACTATTGCCATTTCTTTCAGATATTTTCAAAATTCTGTGTTATAGGACATTCACTTTTGTCCCTTCAACATCAACAACAACAATGACAAGCAAACAAACAGAACAAAATTTTCTCTTTTTAATGATTCTTTTTTTAAAAAAAAAAAAGATTTAATTTTATTTTTTTAATGATTCCTGATGGATTCTTGCGGTTGTGGGCCACAAGTCTTACTTGTTCCTTTTGACAACTCACACTCAAATGGTTGTCTGCGACAACATCTGTCCATGTGCTTTCTAAGACTGGGTGTGAGTAATCTGAGGAGGATCATCACTAACAAAACTTCACATTCTTATGGGATGCCTGGCCATATATAATGGAGACCTGTGAAAATCCATTCTCAGAAAGTAACTATGCAGTCACTCTCTCAGTAGTAAGACATGGATCAGAGACAGAAAGAAAGAGACTGAAAACCCTTACTAGACAGAGAGACTCCAGGAAAATTATGATGTATGCCCATAACACCTAGACACCACACACACACACGTATACATCAGATGGATACCACACAGACAAACATAAAGATACAGCACATACAAACACATACTACACACACATATATA
Organism: Mus pahari; assembly: GCF_900095145.1. Lineage (NCBI taxonomy): Eukaryota > Metazoa > Chordata > Mammalia > Rodentia > Muridae > Mus > Mus pahari. The sequence goes on from NC_034594.1 coordinate 89,621,966, forward strand.
CAGATAGAAAACACACATACAGAAGCCATGCACACACACACACACACACATAAAAATAACATGCACACAAGTAAACACATACACACAGATATCACACACAAAAACACAGACATACACACACACCACATACACTTATAGACACACTCCCCCCACCCCCCTACACAAATAGAAAAAAATCTTTTTTATGAAAAGAGTTAGTAAAACAATCAAGTAAGTTTAGCCGTCCACAAAGACAGGATTTTATGTTTAATTATTATTTAATTGAACTAGAGACTGTCTTGGACCCATTCCACACCATCAGCTATTTCCTCTGAACCTTTGAGAGCCTGAAACTAAAAACATCAGGCTCATCACATCCAACTCAAACCCATCAGGTTGGACTGACCAGAATGATTTTATGCTCAGAGGAACATACTATATAACATTTAAATTAAAACATATCTAAGGACAATAAAGACAATAAAATCATTTGACTGCCCAATTGAAACATTTTATATTTATTAACACTACAGTCAAACTGAATGGAATTTGGATGAATTATTTAACTGCCCAGTGCACAGAAATTAGCAATTAACTTCAGATTTTTTTTAATATTTTTAAATAATTATAGTAATGTTTTATATATTCTTAGACTATATCTCAAGGAACAATACAGATTTAAAAAAAAAAAAAAACAAAACAGGGTATTTTATTTTTCAGACTAACTACAGGGAAATTCATGGTCTGTTTCCTGGTAGGAGTAGGGATGGCATTAGAATGCAAGCTTGTATGCATTTTATGTACATGTGACAAGTCAAATTTAGACCCATTCCTTGGACTTGGGTCCTTTTTCCCCCTTTTGACAGAGTGTTTCTCATTGGCCTGAAGCTAGCTAAGTAGACTTCTGACCTCCAGGGATTTCCTGTTTCTGCTTGCCCGGTTTATTGAGATTCTATAATAATGCCACCATGTGTGTGCCACCATGCCCAGCTTTTCACATAAATGCTGAGATTCAACTCAAGTCGTCATGCTTGTGAAGGAAGCATTTACTGACTGAGTCATCTGCCCACCTCCGAAATTAATTGTCTGTATGCTAAGTTCGAAAGTGTTGGCAGGAAGCTGACCAGATAGTAGCATTTTGCATGCAGGGATGGCACTGGACTATTCTTTGTTTTCTGTTCCTTGGCTTTAGTTTTGTGGTGACTGAGCCAGTAGCAGCTTTCATTGAGGAACAATTAACATCTAAATTCAGCCTGATAACATGAATGAAACAAGATAATGACTAGCATTCTGAAGATATTTTCTAGAAAATGTGACCCTAAAATTAACCAGCGCCCCCCACTAATAAAGACAAGGACAGAGTTGAATGACACGTGACGAATCCTCTTTGGTCTTACCTAACACAATCATTGATTTCTGCCTCGAATGTGGAGCATAGTCCAAGAACAATTACATTTTGTATGATATGAGAAAGGACTTTGCTAGGGTTTTAGGATTATGAACATGTTCACTTCAATATGTTGAAAGCAGAACAAACCGATTATGTGAGACATTAACAAACTAGAGTAACTAGGCTCGTAGGATGGATCAGTAGGTAATGGTCTTGCCCTGTTACTAAAAATACTTGGGTTTGATCTTTAGGACGCACATTCAAAAAATGCAAACGTGCTGTTATGTGCTTGTAATCCCAAAGCTATGAAAGTAAAGATAGGTAGATTCCTGGATGACTTAGACTTGTAGGAGAGTTCCAGGCCAGAGAGAGACCCTGCCTCAAAATGTGGGGCATTCTTAAGGAACAGCACTTGGTTGTCATTTGGTCCAATTCTCTGTCTCTGTCTCTGTCTTTGTCTCTGTCGCTTTCTCTCTCTCTCTCTCTCTCCTTCTAACATACACACACGCACACACACACACACACACACACACACACACACACACACATACATACCACATGCCAGGCAAACAAGGGAAGGAACATGCTGTATTAAGATTTTTCCATCAGAATCTGCAATTTTGTCAGATTTACCTATAATTTTTTTTTTAGCTAAAAACATCAGAGAAACAGGTAAATATATCTTTTTATTTTACTATCCAGACAACTTTAGAATGAATCAGACTTACTGTACAATCTGACTTTAATCAGGTTTCATAAGCTAATTCTATAAATATTATCAATATTTAAATACACAGATATCCTATTTGAGAATGGCTGTAAAGGAAAGAATAATCAACATTATATTACAGAAAAACATCTCTTCCACTCTAAAATATGATCTTTCATATATTTCATATGTGTCATATGATTCTTTCAGTACTGATGCGTGCCTAGTACATCTTATAAAATCGCAAGCAAATTAAAATGGCAGCTTCATCTTGGAAACCACCCTGGAAATGTCCATTCACTGGAAATGGCCAAGATATCTTAAGTCTAAAGGGCCCTCTGGGTTTTGTGTTCCCAGCATTAAGATGTTCAATAAAAGGATGTGGTTATGCTTCACTTACTGAGAGAGATGTATGTCAGTCAAGAGCATTGAGAGTGTGTGTTGTTAGCAGAAAGAGGTCAATACATTCTGTCACAGACAAAGACTACTAGCCAAACCCAAACAATCAGAATGTTATGGTGTGCAGACTGTCAAAATAGGCATATCAGGAAGTGGAATGAAGGAGAAGTGATAGAGAGCTATAGTACAGGGATATGGAGTTACTGGAAGTCTTGTTTAGTATCTGCTGTCAGTCACATACTGGCTTACATTTTATTATTATTGTTATTGTTATTATTATTATTATTATCATTATTATTATTATCATTATTTGTAACCCTATGAGATAGGATTCGGTTTATAAATGAGAAAATATAGAAATTCCTGATCTTAAAAACAGGGAATAAAATTGCTTATTTAAGATTAATTATATATCATGATAATAAAATTTGACTTGATTTAATAAGATTTCATATTTTGAAATTGTTTAAATCTATCACAAGAAATATATGTTTTAAAATGTAGAGAATTTGGGTCTTTCTGTTATTCCTGTCTGAGAAAGTTGGGCAAATAATTTTGTCTTCTATCATGTTTTTGGAGAAGTACAACACTAACTGTATCAATAGTTACACATTTTTTTAAAAAATTTTCTGTCAAATGTAGGCATCTCTGATGGTTATGAAAGCAATTTTGAATATCTGTTGGCTAATCTGGTGTTATCTCCCCTCTGCAAAATAACATAACAGATATGTGGCCCCACCTCTCTCGTAGAAATGTCAGGAGAATGTGGCTGGGTGTCCCTTACTTCCAGCTTGCTTTGATGAACTCTGAGTGTGAATAATCTTACCCTAAAGCTACGTTTCCCACCCTCTTAGAGCGGAAGCCAGCCCCCCCTTAACATCGCTGTTTTATCATCACTCCCCTTGGGCTCACTTTGCCCATTTGAGGGGGTTCTGCTCCTTTTCTCCCCAGTTTGCAAGGTTTTAAAATGTTTCTGTTCTACTTTTTATCACAATCCTCATAGAACTCAAGCTAAAAGCTTCTAGCAAAAACTGTGCCCCAGTGTAATCCAATAAAGCTTTCAAATTTCTTCTACCAGGTTATTTGTCCCATAGTTTTACAAGTCTACCTTACTCAGTTTTTCAAAACTATAAAAGAATGTACCCAAATTCTTTGTCAAAATATACCAAGAATTATGTGTACTCTACTTCCTGATAGAGTACTTCATGGCATATGAAACATCATGATCACAGTCCTTACAGTACATATTTCTCATGGTGTTTTCATCTTCCTAACACTGGCTATAATTGCCTAGTAAGCTCTGGTTATAACAATCTATTGTTTCTCCAAGTCATGTCTGCTCCACATTCACCACAAAACTAGCTCCAAAAACCTGAGAACCACTTGGTCAAATCTAAGATAGGAAGAATTCCAGTGCTCTGAAGACAACTGTTGTATTAGTTCATTCGCTCATTGCTGTGACAAAACAGCTAACCTAAGAAATTTAAGAGAAGACCACGTCCTTCATAACAGCAGGAGGATTTCAGTCATCATTTGGGCAAGGTAGAGGAAAATCCACAGCATGGGCTTGCTACATGAAAAGACCCTTCCTAGCTTCAGAACTTCAACACAAGACTAGTTCTCCATTACATTTTTACTTTCTTGTTCTTCCTTTTTAGGACAAAAAAATTGGACAAGGGAAACTGTTCTCCAGTTTTCCATAAGATAACAAGACATTTTATAGTCTGTGTAGTAACAGAATATGGCTAAAATTTTCTACATGGTTTTTAATAAAATCAGAATTAAAACATAGAGAGAAATCTTTCCATTGCTCTCTCTTAGACTGGTTCCATTCCCTGTCTGTTCTTGGAAGATGCCTAATATTTCTGGTTGTTTTGGCTAGTTTTGTGTCAACTTGACACAGCTGGAGTTATCACAGAGAAAGGAGCTTTAGTTGGGGAAATGCCCCCATGAGATCCAGCTGTGGGGCATTTNGAGAGAGAGAGAGAGAGAGAGAGAGAGAGAGAGAGAGAGAGAGAGAGAGATGTCTGAATTTTTAAGTGAGCAATAGAGCACTGAATAGTGATGATCACAAAGTCAGAATCAAAGGTATTAATTGAAGCACAAGTTCATGTGCCTGTAGCTAGTGGTTCTTGACAAATGGGAGAAAATTTGTCTGCATCATAGATCTGAACAAGTTCAAAAATTATTTCAAAAATAAACTTTGTTTCTGGACCAAAACATCTTTTTTTCATCCTCTTGTACTTAGTATCCTAACAGTGCCATCAATCTCCAAATCCCATTTTCAGACTCAAAACTCAGTTATGTAGTAAAATACTTATGAAAAGTTATGTAAAACTTAACTACCACATGAACACATTAAAGATGTCTGCTTTATTACTACTGATATTAGCAGATTATAAACATGAAAGCAGCAGCATGATGAGATGCTCAGGAGTAGCACATATGTGAAAAGGTATTTACCCACTAAGAGGGAAAAATGAATACGTAAAAAGAAATAAAACTATCCCTATTAATTAAGATATTAGATGTGCTTTTTGGTCCTATTAAATATCTGGCTTTGTCAATGAGGTTGTCCTTTTTGTCACCTAATTGCTTTATTGCTAGAATTTATGGCTATACTTGTTTAGGCTTCACTGATTATCCACTGGGGAGTACTGAATACTTCAATCATCTCACAGAATGAGAAAGAAGATTTAAATTTAGCCATCATATTTAAATCTACTCTTGAGTAAATAAAGTTGCTTTTGAAGTAAAATATCACATTTGGTTCAATGGAAAAAGTAAACTTATATTTCTAGTATGTCGGTCACTCAAAAATGCAGTGCTATATTCGAAACATCTTCAGGTTGGAATGAGATATAATTTTCTCAGCGTCTAGTCTCAGATATCAAACGAGGTATCTTATCAAACAAGCTAAAGATTAATACAGATAAAGAAGAAATTATTAGCCATGTGTATCTCAGCTTCCTCTATTTATTTAAATTTATTTTTTTATTTTTAATACAGCCACAGAAAGTATGTGGAGGTCAAATACTTGTAAGAGTTTGTTCCTGTCTTCCAAAGTGACATGGGTCTTGGGGATCGGACTGGCTCTTCAGGTTGGTAACAAGCCATCTCCATCCAAGCATTTATTCCCTTGTATCGCTTATTCTATTTCATTTTCAACTTATTTCAAGAGTGAAGACCAAGGTCCACAACGCTGTGAGGTTCTCTATTTGACAAAAAAAGAAATTTGACTAGCACATTCTTCTGATATTTATTTTACATGTCCCTTTTACATGAAGTCATATTGCTATATTCCTGAGAACCTATTTAGTAACTGTACTGGCTAGTTTTGTGTCAACTTGACACACCTGGACTTATCACAGAGAAAGGAGCTTCAGTTGGGAAGTGCCACCATGAGATCCAGCTGCAAGGCATTTTCTCAATTAGTGATCAATGGGGGAGGCCCCCTTGTGGGTGGTGCCATCTCTGGGCTGGTAGTCTTGGATTCTATAAGAGAGCAAGCCAGGGGAAGCAAGCCAGTAAAGAACATCCCTCCATGGCTCTGCATCAGCTCCTGCTTCCTGACCTGCTTGAGTTCCAGTCCTGACTTCCTTGGTGATGAACAGCAGTATGGAAGTTTAAGTCGAATAAAACTTTTCCTCCCCAACTTGCTTCTTGGTCATGGTGTTTGTGTAGGAATAGAAACCTTGACTAAGACACTGGTATTTCCAAGATATTGGAATACTCAATACAGACCAGGATTCACTTTCAAAACTTTATTCAATAACCTTTCAGGTCCTCTATTCATGGACTTCCCTGCCACATGCCTAGCTTTACTATCTCATTTTAAACACAAAGGAGGATTGCACAACCCATTATTTGTGTATTCTTCATTACTCCAATGCCAGAATCCTGTGTACAGCATTGACAACTTGGCCAATCTTAGCCTGCCTTGAAATACCCCACACCAAAAATATTAATCCAAGCGATTTTTAATTTAGCCTCAGGCAGGTGTTAGACCAATGGCAGAAATCAGCCACATTTTTAACTTAATACCATATGAATGGTCTTTTGTTCATTTACTAATATCCTTCCCCTCTGAACCACCTTGAGTTGGGGCTCAGTAGTTCATATGGCTATCAGTAATACTGATTTTAGCATTACACTGCTCTCCTAGCTCCAAGTCAAAGAGCCATCTATATTCTTCCAAAACCATCATGTCTTTCACGGCAATGCCATCTTCTAGTACCGACTTCTTTTCTACTGCTTAGATAATACATCATGATCAATGTAACTTTAAAAACGTCACTTAATTTGGAAATTATGAATTAGAGACCATTGAGGCAGAAAACAGTAAGGTGGCAGGCAGAACTGGGAGCTTAATTATTGATTATCTAAGTAAAGAGAGAGAGAGAGTACAGGAGAGAAAGAGAGAGAGAGAGAGAGAGAGAGAGAGAGAGAGAGAGAGAGAGAGAGAGAGAGAATGTGTTGTGTTTTTGAGATAGTCTCTCTATGTAGCCTGTATTGGCTTTGAATTACTAATCCTCTTGCCTCACCTTTCCAAGAACTGAAATTACACGCAACCAACCCATAATTAGAAAATGCAATACCTGTGTTTTTGTTAGTCTGATTCCCATGAAGATCCCTTGAGATAACATGTGAGAAAAGTCCATTAAGAAAAGTACAGTAACATCAGCAATAGTATTGTTTCATGTTAATCTTCAAATTCTTTTTACCACATTTCCAAAACACTTTTGTAAGCCTGCGTATGTATAAGCTCTTTTCAACAATATAGGATATAGGATATAGGATATAATGATTTCTCTAGAAAATGAATGAATATCTTGTTTGTATTTATTAAGTCTTAAACCTGCAACTTCATCCTGGTTATGGGTTCTCAGCATATTCTGCTTTCTTAAGTGTGACTTCCTAGTAATCAATAAAAACAGTCCATTAACAGCGCAGCTGGCATGGCGGAGAAGCTGTTGTAGAAAAGCATTCCAGATACAGCTAATGAAAGCAAGTGAGAAAAGGGAAGAGAGATGAATTGAAGCTGAAAGTAATTTACTTCATTAGTTAGTACTAGACATAAATTGCATTCTAGTAGAATTAATCATTTAAAATGGATTGCTTACTTAGATGTTATAAAAATACAAACATTCTACATAGGGCTCTCCTTTTTTACTCACTCTAGTGAATAAATTTTGTTTAAATGATTTATTTTTATTTAACAGAATAATTGATCTGGATAGGTGGTTCCATAGTTAAGAGTATGTACTGCCCTTGCAGAAATGCTAGGTTCTATTCCTGGCATGTACATAACACATTTCCTAAACACACTTAAGGCCAGGCTCAAGAGCTCTAATAAACTGTTCTGGCATTCATGGGCACATGTGGTCATACATACATTCCTATATGAGGACACAAATGCATACATTTAAGTGTGAAAAATAAAATAATGCTGTAAACTAATAAAATAAATGATAAACAGAATTACAAATCTCACAGAGGTTACTCCAGGAAGAAGAAAGATATAGCATTCTTTCCAGGTAAAGCCTCTGGACAAAAGGACATCACCAACGAGAGCAATGGGCAGAACCAGGAAGAAGACTGTTTTACTGCATGGGATGATGTGAATGGAAGCTCATGGAAATCTTTTCTGTTGTTGTTGTCTTTGTTTTTGTTTTTTTTTTTAGTTATTATATTTCATTAGATATTTTCTTCATTTACATTTCAAATGCTATCCCCAAAGACTCCTATACCCTCCCCCTGCCCTGCTCCCCAACCCACCCACTCCCACTTCCTGGCCCTGCCATTTCCCTGTACTGTGGCATATGATCTTCCCAAGACCAAGGGCCTCTCCTCCCATTGATGGCTGACTAGGCCATCCTCTGCTACATATGCAAGTAGAGACACAGCTCTGGGGGGTACTGGTTAGTTCATATTTTTTGTTCCTCCTATAGGGTTGAAGACCCCTTTAGCTCCTGGGGTACTTACTTTAGCTCCTTCATTAGGGGCCCTGTGTTCCATCCGATAGATGACTGAGAGCATCCACTTCTGTATTTTCCAGGCATTGGAATAGACTCACAAGAGAGAGCTATGTCAGGGTCCTGTCAGCAAAATCTTTCTGGCATATGCATCTTCTTAAGCATGGTCTATAATTCTATAGTAGCCATTGAATGCTATGATCTGGCAACACAGAGCTGCATCCCTGTACACCATAACCAAAATAGCTGAATTTATTTGCATATTCCCAGATTATATTGCCCTTATCTGAATGGCAGAGGTACACAATTGGAAATGATGTACCCAGCAGGTCAGTGTAACCACCAGACCAGTAAAATGGCCATTAGACTTTGAATTACATACAGAAAACTCTACAGACAAACTTACTCTAACTGTCCCAGCTAATTTCCCTTTCCTCCATGGTTGTGCATGTATTACCCATTCCTTTGGCCTAGTCCAGCATTCTCAATAAATTGCATTCTTACTCTTGTTTAAAGGATGAATTCACACATTGTCTTCCCATTTTCCCCTCTTACTATATTTGTGAGAAACCAGTCTACATTTGTATAAATGAATCTGATAGAATACAGGGCTAAAATTAAACAGTCAACTCTTCTAGGGATAGGAGAGATGATTCAGTGGTTAAGAGCATGCACTTATCTTAGTTCAGGTCTTAGCACAAGTATTGTGTGTTTACTTCCATTTGCACTTCCAGCTCTATTGGAAATAGTGCCTTCTTCTAGTCTCTGTGGATATTTTCACACACACACACACACACACACACACACACACACACACGATTAAAAATATATCAATTTAGAATAGAAACCCTTAGAAACATTTAATTCATTTATAGTCACCTTGAAAGTAATGCCTTTTGTTTCCAGTTATGAGCAATCTGCTTCAAAAAGCAACATTCCTGTCACAGGTGTGACATTAATCCCATTTATTAACATTACAATGTGAGACCTAAATTTTTTATTGAAGCCTTGACTACAAAGTGAATGATGAAATGTTTGTGAGAAAAGGCTTCTCACACACAAATTTTAGAGGTCATAACTCACAGCTATTGCATAATTCCCTAGGATATAACATGATTAATTTCACATCACAACCAATGATTGCTTATGGGCCACACAGATGCTAACACTTTTTGTGAACATGTTACAGGTAGTATTTTATTCATATATACAATACCTTTTAATTAACTTGAAATGTAATAAAGAATTATTGTCAAGAGATAGGGTTAGAGAACCAATATCTAACTGCCACTATCCAGTCAGAGATAGCTGGTTTATTTAATCTTCATCATAATTCCTTTCTATGGATATTTTTTCATATATCGAAGTCTTTATCTTAAAAGGATGAATCTATGTGTGATGGTAAAAGGGTTGGTGGAAAATCCGGCGGACATCCTGGTTTCAGTTTTCTTTCTAGACTGTGTTACTGTCAACTGTGTTTCCAGAATGTTAAAATTAATGGCTTATTTTCAGCCATACATAAAAGGTAAATTCTGTTCACAATTAGGAGTTTCAAGTCCACAAAATTGTTTTACTATGTTTAGTAAATATGGTAGTGTATTCTCAAAAACCTGTAGCTCTTTCCAGAAGTCATATTAAATGAGTTTCAATGTTAATTCATTTTACAAGCTATGGAATCATAAAGAATCTGAGTGAGCCAACATATAGGTGTAGCAAGAAGGAAGTCACCCATAGAGCTAGTAATGGAGGGAGAAAGTTACAATGCTTAAGATACAACCATCAAGAAGGCTGTGGTTGCTCATAATGTCCTCCAATCCATAACTTTTCAGAGATTTAGAAGCTCTTAAACATTGCTCCCCAATACCATTTGTTCTGGACTTATCAACATTAAGAATTAATCCCAAAGTTCTGAAAGACATTTTGTGCTGAGAAAGTCCATCATGAGACATCAAGTTATGTATGCTTTCATCTGACATTTATTGTTGCTCACCTGAATCCCCTGTTTACTCATTGGCTCAAGCCTGTTCCTTCTTGTGCTCATTCTCCTCTCCTATTAATTTCTAATATTAAATTAGTAAATTACTTCTCCTTTTGTCCTTAGTTTTTTTTTTTTGTACTTTAATCACTTCAGTGCCTAGAACATGTGTATGTCATAAAAAAGTTCAAAATTCCTGTGATATGTTAATTGTGAAAATAGTCTCTCACACAGTCCAAGGATGGAATGCAGTAGTTCGAAAAGGTTTGTTGTAAGCAATGCTCACCAACTGTCAAAGTGGAGAGATCTCAGGGTCTCAGAGATCAACAATAAGATCCATCTAGGTTAGAAACAAGATCTACAGATAATACAGCAGACATCTAACACAGTAGAGATTCCTATAAGCAAAGGTATCTCCTATTATTCACAGGAAAGCTATTAATCTGGAGATCACTGAGGTATTGTTGGTCATATCCAATGGGGATGTGAGAATTACATGGATTGTCTGAGAACAAAACTAATATTAAAGTACAAACAATTTTGAACCCACTGGAACTTGTACAACTTGCATAGGAAAAAAAAAACTAATGGAATCAAGTTTTAGAGACCTACAGTGGGTTTATAAATAAGGTTTACATAAGGTATAAGATGTCCATTTACTGTTGAAATTGAAATTAACACTGAACAACTTCTATATAAGTATATCCTAAATATTGTAAGATGAATACTTATACTAAACAAAATCATATCAGAAATTCAAATGTAATCAAATAAGATATATTTTATATTCTAATTGTGTAACTTTATTTCCAGAGATAGTTAGAAATTGCTTATTCCAAATAATTTTGGATTCAATATACTTTTTATATGTGTGCTAAGTGTGCATGTATATAGTGTATATGTTACATATGCACATGTGAGTGAGAAAGCACAAGATCATGCAAGGAAGCCAAAATATGATGTCCAGTGTCTTCCTTTGTCACTCTCTGCTTTAATTTTTTTCTTTAATACAGGGTGTCACCATGAAGAAGAATCTAGGCTTGCAATTGTCAAGCCCCGTGGTTTCTGCTGTCTCCATCCTTCATATCCCGGGCTTTACATTCTTCTCTTTGGTCATACTGAGCTTTATGGGTGCTAGACATATAGACTTGAGTCTTCATGCTTGCATAACAACTGACCTTACTTAATGATCCATCTCCCTTATCCAGGAATTAATGTTCTTGTGAAAGACTGATGGTGGGAATAAAGACAAAAGGAACATGGGAAAACTATGTGAACTTATTTCTTTTGTGAAGTGGCAATAATAAAAATAGGTACAGGCTGGAAAGATGGATCAGCCATTAAGAGCACTTTTTGATCTTGCACTTTGTTCCCCTTGCAGAGGACTACTACTTAGTTCCCAGAAACCACTAATGTTAGGCAACTCTCAAGTTTTAGCTCCAGATCCAGGGATGGGCACACACTCACACTCACACTCACACACACACTCACACACACACTCACACTTGTGCACACACTCACACTCACACACACATACACACACACATACACACATAAACTCAATTTAAAGATAGGTATGTCTATTTATAGGAAATGCTGAATTCACTACTCCTTGTGAATGGATTGCTGAGCATAGAGCCATCCTTTTTAAGGAGGGCTGAGCACAGAGACATCCTACCTGGAGGCACCCAAATGCATACACCTTTCATGTAGACAGTGTACTGAGCTTTTACCTCAGTGAATGTTGAGCACAGATGACTCAGGTGTAAGAAATACGAAGAACAGGCACCTCTCCTGTATGAAATGCTGAGCCTATGTTGTTCCGCTGTATTGCATGTTGAGTGTAGGTGCCTGCTCTGCATGAAATGCTGATCACAGGATTGGCCCATAGCATGTACTCAATAGATAGCAGGAACTATGATAGTCACAAAGACAAAAATGGGAGAGTGAATGAGGAAATGAATAAAACATTCTTGGTATTGGAGCACATCCTGAAAAATCCCATTACTGTTCAGCACAATCTACTTACCAACAGAAGTCCAATGTCCAGTGTTACGCTTCCTGTATGACAAGCAACCAGAACACATTGACACAACCAAGAGCCAAATAACACCACACTTTCTTAAGGAAAATCAGTAGAGCTTCCCTAATGCCATTTGTGCTTTTGAGAAACAGAAGCATGACAACATATTGATGTGGCTGTCAATTACAAAATAGCATTCAGTAGTCAGGTACTGGAGAGGGAAAAACAGCCCTTATGCATCACTGTCTCTGTCAATTCAGCCTGTAAAGGACAGGAAACTCTTTATATGGGAATTAAAAGGATGCAGGTCTGACAAGACAATTTGTTATGCTTTTTACAACAGATTATTTTCTGAAAGCTTCTAGTTTTTGGTCCAAGATATGGGATTGCATTGGAAAGTTAGTCCTAGAAAACAAATTAATCAGATTTTGATGGAAAACCTTTCTTTCTTGTCATAAACATATAAATAATCCATAGTGAACATCACAAGTTATTGGAATCTCCAGCTTGGCTTTAATATTTTCCTTCCTGGAAAATGTAGTCCTGTTTTCTGAACATTTATTAAAAATGAAGGACTCCTATAAAATGTATTTTAGATTATTTAACCTTCCAATCCTCTGTTATGAGACAATGCATTTATGTATGCTAGCAAGTCAAGAATTAGGGCCAAAAAGAAAACTTACATATTTTGCATATGCCTTTGCTACTACTTTCATAATATGATGCAACTTAGTGGTCGAGTGTAGAGAAATTGGGCGCTATTTTTTAAATGATGTCCACAGAAATCAGTTCTAAATGTTTCTTTTGTTATAAATTAAGGTTGACCAAAGAGACACAGCAAAGAGACCTAAGGACTCTTACTTTGGGACAATAGATCAAGTGCTTACTATTGTATTTAATATTGCAGGTCCATGCCTTAACCGATGTTAAAAATAAAAAACACGACATATGCCTGGAGTGTAACAAATACTTCACAGAATTCAGTTCCCATTAGCTGCATTACCTACAGGCTCTAAAAACATAAGGGAATCTCTACAATGGCCTGTACATAAACTGGGGATTTGGGAACCATAGTGAAGTTATATGGGCTGATCTAGGTTCTATTCACAAGTTTTGGCAACTATAACTTTCCCTCCAGGAAAGGGACTGGAGGCTCATGAGACTCATAAAGTAAAGAAAATGCACAGGCCTTGAGAAAGTGAAACAGGCAAGTTTCACAAGGGGAATTCTCCCGAGGAGTTTAGAAGCAGTAAACAACTTGGAGGCTGGTTAGGTTTTGACCCTTGGAACTGCAATGAGTTAGTTCTACCTATTTAGCAGCTGTCAGTCATTCCTAGTACTCCAGGGCGCAGCTTTAATGAGTCATCAACCAGGATGAGATGGGCTTTCTGTGATATAGCTGCATTTGGGTCACCCATGTTCCTCTAAATAGCTTCTCACTATATTTCTGGTATGTAAAATCACGTTGGGGTGTGATATAATCTCTATTTTTGTTTTTCATAAACTCTCTATCCAATTGAATAGACATGTATGTGCCATACTTTTCCTGGTATGGTCTCATACAATATAGGGCAAAAGAAAAACTCAGGCTGTGTGGTACTAAATATGTCATCTGGATTGAGGCAGTCAGTATGAAGGGGACTATGTTGCTATCATTCCCCACAAGACAGTGTATTTGCCAAGGATAGACTGAAATCATTAGAAAGGGGATGAGTGCCCTCAGCCACCCTCTCCCACTTGACTTGGGGGCCATATTGGTCTACAAACAGATACATTTCTTATCTTCCATAAAGTATTTTATGATACAAAAAATGCTTACCTTCCTGGATGAAAAGCATAGTGATGTAGAGTTTGGTTCCTCTGGAGGAATGGTCTCTAGTGATGCTTTACAAGCTGGAAGATCACATGGTTAAAAAACAAACAAACAAACAAACAACAAACCAAAACCAAAACCAAAACCAAAACCAACCAACCAAACAAACAAACACCATCTTTGGTTTGCGCAATGGGTGATTGTACATTTTTTTTTTTCTTTAAAAATGGTGCCCCACTTTGCTTCACTACCAAAGGTTTTTCCAGGCAGGATCTCTTGGTCAGGATCACACTAGTCTCTTAATTGACTTAACAAATCATGGTGATTTGTAACTTTCTTTGAGGGATTATTTCAATACACTACTTCTCCTGTATTGGGAAAACAAGTACAGTAGACCATGTGCAATCAGGAGGGGAACCTTCAAGTCAAGATAAAGAGAAAATGGAGAACAGAGGTGGAGAGATAGAAGGGGGTGCTGCTAATATAGATTATCAAGAAAGTTAATACTGTTCCTATGAAACATGACTCTGGTGTATTTTGGTGCTAGACTTACAAACCCAGACCTCTTGCATGCCAGGCCAACCCTACTAACAGACTGACCCATAGTCAACTGTAACTTTTTTTCTTTGACCCTGAAGTTTATTCTTCCTTTTTCAGTGATGCCAGCTTTCTGGTGATGGGAAAGTATGATGAGAGAGTAGAATGAAGCTTGAACACTCCTTCCAAGAGAGTCAAGGTCTGGAAGTGTAGAAAAGGAAACAGAATTATATATAGATGGAGTAGACATTTAATTATTCAATAATTAAAATAAAATTCTTAGGAAGGTTTAGAAGCAACGATTTGGAACATGGTCATGCATTAGAACTTGAAGAAAATAGAGAGTGGAAAGAACTTATAATTGGGGATGGTCATCCCAGTATTCTGAAAGCTGGGACTGGAGGACTGGAAGATAACAAGGCCTTTGATAGCCTGAGATTCATGCTACGTGGAGAGACTCAAACTTCAACTTAAATAAATAAATAAACAAACACAGAAATGAAAAAACACATTCCATATTGCATGTTTGTGTAAGATTGCAAATGAAGTCACAGAAAACTTAGAGATAAGGACACGATTTATAAAAGTTTTTTTGGCTACCCTCTAAATTCTGTACTTTTGATAATATGCCAGGTGCTGAGTTCTTCACTATGCTCCTGAGACAGAGCAGGAGCAAGATGAAAATAAGCAGCTGGTTAGTATTTAAAATATAGGTTGAAAATTAAATGTTCTGGAGAGCTTGCCAATTATAAACATGTCCTCCAATTTTGGAGATGTGACAATTTTTTATGAGAGCTGAAAAGCTAAAGAAAGATGAAAGTCACATCGTGGTGAAGTGCAAAAGTGAAATCTAGTTAAAATTCTTCTTCAGCCCTATCCAGGGTGTCTGTTCGCTCATTTCCCAGATGATTAAATGTCCACAGCTCATCGGAACACTTTTGGCTATTGTAAATGCTCTAAATCCCTGATGTTTAATCCTGGGTCTTCTTAGGCAAACTAGAATAGGCAAACATGATAAAAATCCCGAGGGACTGACAGGAAGCTAGATGAGTCAAATCACAACAGCTGATGTCAAGGTCAAGATGGCAATTGATACCTAGCTTTTCTAGGGTATTTCTGTCATGTAACTACTATAAAGAACATGGTATGGGGACTGAAATATGGTTCAGAGCATTTGCTGCTCTTGAGGGAAGACCCAGGTTCAGATCCTAACACCTGCACAGTGGCGCATAATTGTCTGTAACTCCAGTTCCCGGTGATGTGATGCCCTCTTCTGGCCTCTCTGAGAACACTGCATACATATGACTCATACATACATGCAAACAAAACACTTAGGTTAAACAAAAGTTTAAATAAAAAAGGAAAGATCATGGGCTTCATAGAAAGAAGCTGAGAAGAATTGGCCTTGAGATACAAGTTATTAGGCTAGTTCCATCACAACCTAAGAGACTAAGCATGCCTGACAGCCTGAGGCAAATTTTAGTTTATTTACTTTTAGGAGGAACAGCCATTAAAAATAGCACTAGGGGTCCTGAAGGGATGTCTCCTTCAATTTCTAGAGTATTGGGAAAGACAGAGCATCCTGACCAAGATCTATATTTGAGGAACCCTTAAAGAAGATGTGGTCCCTAAAATAAAATAGATCCTCTTGGTATTCCAGTTTCCTTAAGATTGCAAGAACTAAGCAAGTTTCTTACTCCTTTAGAATGGCATGTGAGACATGATAAATGCCTCTGCACATGGCTTAGCCTACCTGTTAGAAGCCACAGGGCACAAAGCATAGTTATATCTCAAGGTCATCTCAGATCTGCAAGGGAGAGGAGAAATCTGAGAGAGCGTATTAGCTCTAGTCTGGGATAGAAGCTACAGGCACATGGCTTGGAGTCTCGAAGAAGAATCAAGTACAACTGCAATCTCACAGTCAATAATACTGGTAACTTCTGTAGTAACTGTCTTATGTTCCCATTCCGCTGTGTACCTTTCCATCTGCCACTCTGCTGCCCTTGGTGTTCCTGCTTCTACTGGAAGACAGGTTCATGTGAGGAGTATGAGAATATGTAGGTACTGCTGTTTCCTAAATTAGATGCCCAGTGTCATGCCCTGGACAACCTCAAAAAGAACTCACATTTGGATGCTATATAATCTTTGTGTGATGTATGACCTTGGATAAAAATATTTAATGCCTGTGAGAGTCAGTGTAACTTGTTCACATGACAAAATTTAGAATCATCTAAGACATCAACTTCCAACCTCACTTGTGAGAGACTCTCTAGATTGGATTAACTTCTGGGAATGTATGTGAGGGATTTTCTTGATTAAGATAATTAAGGTGGGAAGATAAATCTTAAATGTGTAAGGCTCCATTCCTGAGCCTTGAGTCCCAGACAGAATGAAAAAGAAAGAGGAAATTGAGCACAATCACTCTTTAGATCTGTGTTTGACTGAGGCTGCCAGGAGATCAAACCCTCTGCCTCCTGTTAACGTGACTTACCTTTCAAACTGGGCTCCTAAGCAATCCCTTATCTTTCATTGCTTTGTCAAAGTATGCTATCGCAACAGGAAACATAGTGTCAAGGGGTGATTCCAGGTTGTGGCTTAGTTGAAGAACCCATGTCCCAGAGAACATTTCTCAATGGTAGACTCCTCAGTGCTAAGTCAAGTGCAGTTAGAACATAGAAAAAGAGCTAGGAATACAAACACACGTGGCTTCAGGTGGTGAGCTGAGGAAGAGGCCAAGTAAGAACAGTAGAGAAATAGGAGGTTCATGTTGACTGGGCTCCATCCGACAGAAGCCATATGGACCTTGGATGTATTGGCCTCCCTTTCCAAAGTAAAAGATGGATTGAATATACATGTGATGCATTACAAATTATATTTTTTGTCAACAAATTCATGTTTATAGAAAGTACTGAATAATCTTAAGAAAACCTGTCTATGATTTGGATTCAGCCAAGAAGATTGACAGTTAGTGTTTTTTCTCTCAAAAGAATCCTTTATATTAGTATAGCACATTTATTCCTTACCATTCTCTCTTTTGGTGTATATGATATACATATGTGTGTTTATGTGTGTTATTGTGACATACATGTGTCATTGAAGCTATTTGTTGATCAGGGCTCTTCCCCTCCTTGTATAATTTATTTGAGACAATATCTCCAGTTTCTTGTATTGCTTACAACAGGCTAGCTAGTCTAAGAACATCTGTGGATTCTCTTCTTTCCATGTTTTTTTCAACTCACTGTAGGAGTTCTGCAATTACAGACAGTCACCACCAAAACACCTGCTTTAGGTGTGTTCTGCTATGCAGTTTCTCATCAATGTGTTCTCATGCAAAGATGTACTGATCCATTCTCTTAGACCAGTATGTTACACTTTCACCTAGCTTCTTAGACATTTTTTTTCCCAGAAACTTCCTTTCCTCTTTGCCCTTATGTAAATGTGAATTTGCTATATCTCAGCTGCTAATATGCAGTTGATGGAACTCCCCCTCTGTGTTCAAAGCCTTATCATTTGTGGAGGCATTAGGCAGGTTTCTCACCTTACATTCCCACTTCAAAGAAAGAGTTTTATTTCACTAATGCCACATACTCAGTGCCCACACAAAATTTTGCAGTGCTCATGGATTCGTGATGAGATAATTAGCAATTACTTCACTTCCCACTGAGTGGTATGAGCTGAGGATTAGCTTCTCTCAGTAGATTACATATTAGAAAGAAAAATGCCAAGCAGCAAAGTAAAATGAGATGCTAAGTCTTCACATACAAGCATAGCATCTCAGCAGTACTAATGAGCCAGCATTTCTGTCACGCTTGCAACTAGCAGGAGATGACCTAAGAATAAGTCAGAGAAGCTTTCTATTGGAAGAATTTTATTTAGTATCCAAATATAAATGAAAAGTGGGTCAATTGGCACTTAATGAAGCTATTTTAGTTCAACTGAAGAAAAATCAACTTTATTTTGGAAATAAACTTTGGAAAAGCTAGTCTTCTTATTTTGTATTTAATTAAGAATCATACTTTACTGTGAGGTTGATGAATATTTTCTATCTGTCTCTCTGTCTCTCTTCCTCTCTGCCTCTCTGCCTCTCCTTTGCCTCTGCCTCTGCCTCTGCCTCTGCCTCTGCCTCTGCCTCTGCCTCTGCCTCTGCCTCTGCCTCTGCCTCTGCCTCTGCCTCTGCCTCTG
>NC_034594.1:89640964-89651012 GCF_900095145.1 Mus pahari
TCTCTCTCTCTCTCTCTCTCTCTCTCTCTCTCTCTCTGTGTGTGTGTGTGTGTGTGTGTGTAGAGTAGAGTAGAGAACAATTTTGGTTGCTATTCCTCAGGTAACATCTAACCTCAGTTTCAATTTTTCAATACAGTTTCTTTCACTAATCTGGAACTCACCATCTACTCTATGCTTGCCAGTGATGGTCAGAGACATAATACCTTTCTCCACTTCCCCAGCACTGAGATTACAAGTGTTTGTCAACAAATTTGCCAAGCAAACACTTTACTAATGGAGTCATCTCCCAAACTCATGTTTTATCTAAAGAAATACTCTGTTGCTTTGCTATATCATGAGGCTACTTGCTTAAACATGCTCTCAGCCACTCTTTCACAGCTGTTCACATTTAGATGTTTCTCCCCCTCTGTCTCACCACATATACCCATCCAATATTTGAAACCAACTAGTTATAGGACTAGGCAACTAGCCATAAGCAAGCTGAGAAGTGATTAGATCACCGAGTTATTTATTTAAGTTTGTGCCAGGCTATATGCACTTATCTAGCTTGTATCTTTAGTATAGCACATACTACTTCTCCACATAACTGTCTTGAAAAGCAAGGCTATAGGGATGTACCTGTATGTGTACCATTTTAGTTCACTTTCTTCTGGCTAGAACAAGATTCCTGAGACAGAGTATTATAGTTTGAATGTAAAATGCCCTATATATGCCTTTGTGTTTTTATATGTGGACTCTAGCTAGTGGTGTTGTTTGGTAAGGTTGGAGAACCTTAAGAAGGTTTATTGTTACTGGGAGATGTAAGTTCACTGGGAATGGGACTTGAGCCTATACAGTCTAGTTCTCCTTTTAATCCACCTTTTTATTCCTAACCAGTATACCTGCTTCTGCACCCATGCTTTCTCCTCAGTCATTCAATGTATCTCCTATATGATTAACTAGGAAACTAGAATAACTCTTCCTTTTATTGACTTTTCTCAGCTACTTGTTATAGCATGAGACATAATAACCAAAGGTAAACATTACACTGGATAACTCATATTATGAACCACATAATTTGACTAATGATGTTGAAGGCTCAGGCTTATTTTCTGGGAATCTGAAATGATATGACATAACCAGCCAGGCTTCACTTTATTCCTAACAGCCATTTTGAATCTGTAGCTAAATTAAGAAATCAGTTTTTTAAACTCAGAATCTTGACTTTATTTTTCTCAGAGATTATCTGCACTCCACCCCAGTAACCATAGAATGTCCATTAATAAATTTTACAGGAGATTTTCCTTAACTGCCTTGTCTTCCTTCTGTAAACACTCTTTTTTTTTTAATTGGATATTTTCTTTATTTACATTTCAAATGTTATCCTCTTTCTCCATTTTCCCTCCAAAAACTACCCTCCCCCTATCACCTCCCGTCTCCTCCTGCTCACCAACCCACCCACTCCAGCTTCTGGGCACTGGCATTACCCCCACACGGGGGCATAGAACTTTCACAGGACCAAGGGTCTTTCCTCCCATTGATGATCAACTAGGTCATCCTCTGCTACATAAGCAGCTGGAGCCATGAGTCCCACCATGTGCATTCTTTGGTTGGTGTTTTAGTCCCTGGGAGCTCTGGGGGTACTGGTTAGTTCATACTGTTGTTCCTCCTGTGGGACTTCAAACCCCTTCAGCTCCTTAGGTCCTTTCTCTATCTCCTTCATTGGGCACCCTATGCTCAGTCCAATGGCTGACTATGAGCATCCTCTTCTGTATTTTTCAGGCACTGGCAGAGCCTCTCAGAGAGAGCTATATGAGGCGCCTGTCAGCAAGTTCTTGTTAGCACCTACAACAGTGTCTGGATTTGGTGATTGCATATGCAGTGGATCCCCAGGTGGGTCAGTCTCTGAATGGTCATTTCTTCAGTCTCTACTCCACACTTTGTCTCTGTAACTCCTTCCATGGGTGTTTTGTTTTCCCTTCTAAGAAGGATAAAATTATGCACACTTTGGTCTTCCTTCTTCTTCAGTTTCATATGGTTTGTGAATTGTATCTTTGGTATTCTGAGCTTCTGGGCTAATATCCATTTACCAATGAGTGAACATCAAGTGTGCTCTTTTGTGATTGATTACCTCACTCAGAATGATATCCTCTAGATCCATCAATTTGCTTAAGAATTTCATAAATTCATTGTTTTTAATAGCTGAGTAATATTTCATTGTGTAAATGTACATTTTCTGTATCTATTCCTCTGTTGAAAGAACATCTTGATTCTTTCCAGCTTCTAAGTTTGCAATGAACATAGTGGAGCATGTTATTACATGTTGGGGCATTTTCTGGGTATATGCCCAGGAATGGTACTGCTTGTTGCCAAAACTCTCATTTTATGGTTTTACCCTATAAAAGTATCCCAAGAAATTGGCTCAGGGCCACACTGATGAAGCCTGTTTTAGGAGGAGACAGCTGACATTTCAACTTTGATGTGTACATGAATAATGTTTCCATTAGTTTGGCCAACTTTTGGGTCAAACATCTTTCTCCTTCCATCTGCAGGTTATTGAAAGTGACCCTATCTTGTCATAGCCTCGTGTTGCTTTAAACTCATGAGGCAAATTAGAATAAAAGGTGAAACATGGGAAGGGGAGAGAATAGAGGTAAAGTTGTTTCATAGCAAAATGATCTGAAGTTTTTAGCCCAATCCAACTAGCTCAAGAAAGCCCGCTGTTACCCCTGCATGGTGTGTCTAGAAGTGAGATTGGGGTGTCTATTTCCTCTGAATTGAAGCACTCTGCTCAGAATGGAGGAGAGAATATAGAGAGTTTTCAAGGCCCAGTAATCAAATGAAACTGAAAAACACCGGAAAAATTTCAGGTTCATAAGGTCCATCTCCAAAGGTATCAAACCAGAAATTACTTTCAAGGAGCAGGCTATTTGGCAGAATCTATATTCAAGTTATAAAGGGAGCTGAGGTGATACATTCCTCCACAGTTGTTACTCATGCTTCGTGGATTTTCAGGTATGATGTTACCTGTGAGTCACCTGTGTTGCTATAAGTATACTCCTTGCTGTAAGCAACCCCTCACTCCTGCTCTTATAACTCCAATGAACTCACTGGATCTCTAATGTAGACTCAGACGGAATCATTTCTTTGATCTATCATCAGTACCCTAGATGGTTGAACAGATGGTTGTTCTTGGCTCCAAAACTGGGGGACTGGGGCGGGCAAGGACATCCTCCTGGAGACAGGATTGGGGGCAGGGGGAGGAGATATGGGATGTGGAGCAATCAGAAGGTAGCCCAGGATGGGGGATAAAATCTGAACTGTAAAAATAAGATTAAATAAATTTTTTAAAAGTAAACAAAAAGAAAAAAAATAGGGCACCCATACTGCAATGGTTACTATTGATGGTCAATCGAACAAGATTCCAATCACATAAGCTCTGCGCATGTTGGTGAGAGGATTTCAAAATTATATTAACTGAGATGAGAAGACCTAACCTAAACACAGGTGTATCTTCTAAGGGCCCAAGGCAGCAAAAAGAAAGGAAGCTAAGCCCCAGCATCTGTCTCTTTCTGCTGACTATAGAAACACTGTCATCATGCATAGCCCCAGGAAGAGTTACATAAATTCTTCTATCTCTATTTTGCCTTTTTTGCAGTTATTTGACCACAATAATGAGAAAATTAATTAAGACAGTTATCTAAGACTTCATGTCCACCCAGACACTGCTGTATGCTTCAACATGAGTTTTAGTGGAGACAAACAACATGGAAAGCCTAACACTTGCTAACTCTCACTGGATTCCACTGATCAATCTCCAGGTTTAACATCTTTCTCATCCCAGTCTCCTCCTTTATTTAAGGACAGATCTAAAGTCAGCTGTGTGCTTAACGCATTGCATGCCCCTCTTTTTTAAAATTATTATTTAAGAACTGTATTAACAGGTGCTTGCAGTTTGTTGATTTACTTTTTTGAAAAACAAAAGTTGTAAACTTTATTATGTATTAAAAATGAAGTTTTTAAAAATCTCAACTTGACCAGTTATAAAACAATTTAAAAACCATTAAAGGTGTATTGAGAAAAACCAGGCCTTTTTTTTTTCCTTAAAAAAAAAAAAAAACATGTTTGTTGTTACCAAAAAGAGACATCTTTAGGTAAAAAAATAAAAATCCCATGCCTCATAGATAATGCAGATACTTGTAATGCTCTCTGGTCAACAGGCAAAAAGCAAACACTTAAGGTCTTTAGCACCAACCTTTGTTTATTTCTTATTGCTGTAATTTCATATTCATTTCTTTTTTAATGCATTACATTCTGTATTTTGCATAGCTTTAATCAAAAAGGATTTTATACTGTATTTACAATGCTGATTGTATAATTATGAATATCTACATTTTTAACAACAGGGTACCATTCTTGAGCAGCAATACAGTTTTAAAAATACAAAGATGTGTCATTTCTGATATATAAAGTTACTTTAAAAATTAAATGGTCTCATGGAATTCACAAATTATAACAGGAATTAACTTTTATTATTTGATGTGAACATAATTACCAAATTATAATACATTAAAACACATGTAAATGCCCAGACTGTACAAAAGTTAATAACGCTATTTTGTTAAAAGTTCCCAGTGGCCTCCCACTACAAATATACAAAACCCTTTTATTTGATACAACAAAATTGCATGCATGAGATATTAGATGTTCTCTAAAGCATGAAGTTGCTTTTCAATGTATATGAGTTTTTTTCTGCTTTTGGAAAAATTTATATATATGTGTGTGTATATATTTATATATGTGTGTGTGTGTGTTTGTGTGTGTGTGTGTGTGTGTGTGTGTGTGAAAGAAATTATTTACCTTGCTTTGAAACTGCGTAGTACTTTCATCAACATGGGAGACAAAATAAAGTATAAAAACAGCAACAGGTTTGCTTAAATGGAAAGTATTTGAATCTCAGGCTTGTTGGTGACACACTGTTGCCCAAGCACAGTCTGCAGCATTCTCTCAGCAGTTGGTGCTACAAGATAGAAAACAGAGTTACAATTATTTATTTATATGTAAAGGAGGAAAACAAATAATCAAACAACCCTGATGGAGACTTACAGTAAATAATATGATTTATTTAACATTATTACTTTTCCAGACATTTCTGTCCTTTATGTGTATAAATGAATTTAAATCAGCAATATTATCAATCTTAATACATCAAAATAATAAATGTACAGATTTTAAATTTTCATTCTGTATACACTCAAATAATTTAATGTAAAATTCAGAACCAAAAGTACTATGTAATGATGACCTACAGAAGACTCACTCTACCTATGACAATAAACAGGACACATGTTTGGATTCACAGATATTCTTTGATCATCATTGGATGATGATAGAGATGGTAAGCCAGAATTTACTCAACCGCACCCTGCTCAGCCTCAGGAGTGGGTGAATTCTCAGCTGATGGATCAGTTGCTTTTGTCTCCTTGCCATCCTGATTGAGGATTGTCTTTCAGGTTTACAGACATTAGGAGGAGCAACAGACAGCTGCAAAGTTGCAAAACAGGGAACTCTATGATTTCTGGATAAGATAGAGGAACAGGATGTGAGAAGGAAGGGACAGAGAGGATTCAAGAAGGTGAACAGCTTTAATCAATACCTGCATGTCAAACTGCTGTTACATCCAATATCATAACGCTTGTAAAATTTTAAACCAAGTCAGCAGTTGACACCTGGTTTTTGTTCTGAGTCCAAAACTACAATAGATAGTTATTTACAAAGAAGGAGTAACATTTCCTTTTACTTGAAGAATTGATGCAGGGGCAGGCATAGTTCCTCCTTCAGGAAATTATGCTCAGCTTCATTGACCTACATTGTCTCTTCACTGAATTATTTCAGTGGGCTTTATTATTTGTTCTAAAGCACTGCTGCATTTAGCACTTAGATTTTGACACTTGCTTCCTGCCTCTGTGCCTCCTGATTATATGACAAACTTTTCCAAGCTGAGTTCCAGTGCTAGGACACTTTTGTTAATGAAAACTGTAGCATAGACCACTGTTCTCTGTTCTCCACACTTTTTTTTTCTCCCATATTTTATTAGATATTTTCTTTATTTACATTTCAAATGCTATCCCGAAAGTTCCCTATACCCTCCCCCCGCCCCTGCTCCACTACCCACCCACTTCCACTTCTTGGCCCTGGCATTCCCCTGGGCTGGGTCATAAAGTTTGCAAGACCAAGGGGCCTCTCTTCCCAATGATAGCCAACTAGACCATCTTCTGCTACATATGGAGCTAGAGACAAGAGCTCAGGGGGTATTGGTTAGTTCATATTGTTATTCCACCTATTGGGTTGCAGCCCCCTTCAGCTCCTTGGGTACATTCTCTTGCTCCTCCACTGGGGGCCCTGTTTTCCATCCACTTCTGTGTTTGCCAGGCACTGGCATAGCCTCACAAGGGGCCGCTATATCAGGGTCCCTTCAGCAGAATCTTGCTGGCATGTGCATTAATATCTGGATTTGGTGGATGATGATGGGATGGATCCCTGTGTAGGGCACTCTCTGGATGGTCCATCCTTCTGTCTCAGCTCCAAACTTTGTCTCTGTAACTTTTTCCATGGGTATTTTGTACTTTCTTCTAAGAAGGATCAAAGTTTCCACACTTTGGTCTTCCTTCTTCTTGATTTCCATGTGTTTTGCAAATTGTATCTTGGGTATTCTAAGTTTCTGGGCTAATACCAAATTATCACTCAGTGCATATCAAGTGACTTCTTTTGTGATTGGGTTACCTCACATAGGACGATATCCTCCAGATCCTTCCATTTGCCTAAGAATTTCATAAATTCATTGTTTTTAATAACTGAATAGCACTCCACTGTGTAAATGTACCATATTTTCTGTATTCATTCCTCTGTTGAAGTATATCTGGGTTCTTTACAGCTTCTGGCTATTATAATTAAGGTTGCTATGAACATTGTGGAGTATGTGTCTTTATTACAAGTTGGAATGTCTTCTGTGTATATGCCAGGAGATGTATTGCTGGACCTTCCAGTAGTACTATGTCCAGTTTTCTGAGGAACCACCAGACTGATTTACAGAGTGGTTGTACTAGCTTGTAATCCCAACATTAATGGAGGAGTGTTTCTCTTTCTCCATATCCTTGCCAGCTTCTGCTTTCACCGGAATTTTTTGATTTTATCCATTCTGACTGGTTTGAGGTCAAATCTCAGGGTTGTTTTAATATGCATTTCCCTGATGATTAAGGACATTGAACATTTTTTCAGGAGCTTCTAAGCCATTCGGTCTTCCTCAGTTGAGAATTCCTTGTTTAGCTCTGTACCTCATTTTTTAATGGGGTTATTTGCATTTCTGGAGTCTAGCTTCTTGAGCTCTTTGTATATATTGGATATTAATCCCCTATCACATTGAGGATTGGTAAAAATAATTTCCCCACTCTGTTGGTGGCCTTTTTATCTTACTGACAGTGTCTTTTGCCTAACAGAAGCTTTGCAATTTTATGAGGTCCCATTTGTTGATTCTTCTATTTTCTTCTTTTACTTTTTTCAATTTTTTATTAGATATTTTCTTTATTTACAGTTCAAATGCTATCCCGAAAGTCCCCTAATACCTCCGCCTATCCTGCTCCCTTACCCACCCACTCCCATTCTTGGCGCTGGAGTTGCACTGCACTGGGACATATAAAGTTTGCAAGACAAAGGGGCCTCTCTTTCCAATGATGGACAACTAGGCCATCTTCTGCTACATATGCAGCTAAAGACACTAGCTCTGTGGGTACTGATTAGTTCATATTGTTGTTCCACCTATAGGGTTGCAGACCCCTTCAGATCCTTGGGTACTTTCTCTAGCTCCTTCATTGGGGGCCCTCTGTTCCATCAAATTGATGACTGTGAGCATCCACTTCTGTGTTTGCCAGGCACTGACATAACCTCACAAGAGACAAGTATATCAGGGTCCTTTGAGCAAAACCTTGCTGGCATGTGCATTAGTGTCTGCATTTTGTGGCTAATTATGGGATGAATTACCAGGTGGGGTAGTCTACAGATGGTCCATCTTTTTATCTTAGCTCCAAACTTTGTCTCTGTAACTCCTTCCATGGGTAATTTGTTCCGTATTCTAAGAAGGAATGAAGTATCCAAGCACTGGTTTCCCTTCTTCTGGATTTTCATCTGTTTTGCAAATGGTATCTTCGGTATTTTAAGTTTCTGGGCTAATATACACTTATCAGTGAGTGCATATAATGTGTGTTCTTTTGTGATTTGGCTACCTCACTCAAGATGATATCTTCCACATACATCCATTTGCCCAAGAATTTCATAAATTCATTGTTTTTAATAGTGTAAATGTACCACATTTTCTGTATCAATTCCTCTGTTCAGGGACATCTGGGTTGTTTCCAGCTTCTGGCTATTATAATAAGGCTGCTATGAACATGTGGAGCATGTGTCCTCATTGCCAGTTGGAGCAACTTCTGGGTATATGCCCAGGAGAGGTATTGATGGATCTTTTGGTAGTACTATGTCCAATTTTCTGAGGAACCACCAGACTGATTTACATAGTGGTTGTACAAGCTTGCAATCCCACCAGCAGTGGAGGAGTATTCCTCTTTCTCCACATCCTTGCCAACATCTGCTGTCACCTGAAATTTTGATCTTAGCCATTCTGACTGCTGTGAGGTCGAATCTCAGGGTTGTTTTAATATGCATTTCCCTGATGATTAAGGATGTTGAACATTTTTTCGAGTGATTCTCAGCCATTCAGTATTCTTCAGTGGAGAATTCTTTGTTTAGCTCTGGAACCCATTTTTAATGGAGTCATTTGCTTTTCTGGAGTCCAACTTCTTGAGTTCTTTGTATATATTGGATAATAATCCCCTATCAGATTGAGGATTGGTAAAAATCCTTTCCCAATCTGTTGGTGGTCTTTTTGTCGTATTGACATTTTCTTTTGCCCTACAGAAGCTTTGCAATTTTATGAGGTCCTATCTGTTGATTCTTGATCTTACAGCACAAGTCATTGATTTCTCTTCAGGAATTTTTCTCCTGTGCCCATTTCATTGAGACTTTTCCCCACTTTCTCTTCTATAAATTTCATTATCTCTGGTTTTATGTGGAGATCTTTGATCCACTTAGACTTGAGCTTCGTACAAGGAGATAAGAATGGATCAATTTGCATTCTTCTACATGATAACTGCCACTTGTGGATGCATCATTTGTTGAAAATGCTGTTTTTTCCACAGGATAGTTTGATCTCACTTATCAAAGATCAAGTGACTATAGGTGTGTGGGTTCATTTCTGGGTCTACAATTCTATTCCATTTATCTACATGTCTGTTGCTATACCAGTACCATGCAGTTTTTATCACAATTGCTCTGTAGTACAGTTCAGGTATAGTGATTCCACAAGAGGTTCTTTTATTGTTGAGAATAGTTTTTGCTCTCCTAGGTTTTTCATTATTCCAGAGGAATTTGCAAATTGCCCATTCTAACTCAGTGAAGAATTGAGTTTGAATTTTGATGGGGATTTTTTTGAATCTGTAGATTTCTTTCACCAGGATAGCCTTTTTTATTATATTAATCCTGCCAATCCACGAGCACTGGAGATCTTTCCATCGTCTGAGATCTTCTTAAATTTCTTTCTTCAGAGACTTGAAGTTCTTGTCATATGGATCTTTCACTTCCTTAGAGTGACACCAAGGTATTTTATATTTTTTTGTGACTATTTTGAAGGGTATTATTTTCCTAATTTCTTTCTCATCCTGTTTATCCTTTGTGTAGAGAAATACCATTGATTTGTTTGAGTTAATTTTATATCCAGCTAATGAACTGAAGCTGTTTATCAGGTTTAGAAGTTCTCTGGTAGAACTTTTAGGGTCACTTATATGTACTATCATATCATCTGCAAATAGTGATATTTTGGATTCTTCCTTTCCAATTTGTATCCTCTTGATCTCCTTTTGTTGTCAAATTGCTCTGGCCAGGAATGCAAATACTGTGTTGAATAGGTAGGGGGAAAGTGGGCAACCTTGTCTAGTCCCTGATTTTAGTGGGATTGCTT
>NC_034594.1:89651560-89659962 GCF_900095145.1 Mus pahari
CTTGTCCTGGGCTTTTTTTTGGTTGGGAGACTATTAATGACTGCTTCTATTTCTGTAGGGGAAATAGGACTGTTTACATTGTTAATCTGATCCTGATTTAACTTTGGTACCTAGTATCTGTCTAGTAAGTTGTCCATTTACTCCAGATTTTCCAGTTTTGTTGAGCATAGCCTTTTGTAGTAGGATCTGATGATGCTTTGGATTTCCTCAGATTCTGCTGTTATGTCTCCTTTATCATTTCTGATTTTGTTAATTAAGATGCTGTCCCTGTGCCCTCTAGTGGGTCTGGCTAAGGGTTTATCTATCTTCTTGATTTTCTCAAAGAACCAGTTCCTGGTTTAGTTGATTCTTTGAATAGTTCTTTTTGTTTCTACTTGGTTGATTTCACCCCTGAGTTTGATTATTTCCTGCTGTCCAGTCCCTTTGGGAGAATTTGCTTCCTTTTGTTCTAGATCTTCTTGGTGTGCTGTCAGGCTGCTAGTGTATGCTCTCTCTAGTTTCTTTTTGGAGGCACTCAGGGCTATGAGTCTTCCTCCTAGGACTACCTTCATTGTGTACCATAAGTTTGGGTACGTTGTGACTTAATTCTTATTAAACTCTAAAAAGTCTTAACTTTCTTTCTTTATTTCTTCCTTGACCAAAGTATTGTTCAGTAGAGTATTGTTCAGTTTAAACATGAATTTATGCTGTTATTGAAGATCAGCCTTGGTCCATGGTGATCTGATAGGATGCATGGGATAATTTCAATGTTTTTGATTATCTGTTCAAAGGCCTGATTTTTAACCAATTATATGGTCAATTTTGGAGGAGGTACAATGAGGTGCTGAGAAGAAGGTATATCCTTTTATTTTAGGATAAAATTTCTGTAGATATATGTTAAATCATTTCTTTCATAACTTCTGTTAATTTCAATGTGTCTCTGTTTAGTTTCTATTTCCAGGATCTGTCCATTCATGAGAGTGGGGTGTTGAAGTCTCCCAATATTATAGTGTGAGATACAATGTGTGATTTGAGATTACTAAAATTTCTTTAATGAATGTGGCTGCCCTTGCATTTGGAGCATAGATATTCAGGATTGAGAGTTCATCCTGATAGATTTTATCGTGATGAGTATGAAGTGCCCCTCCTTGTCTTTTTTGATTGCTTTGGGTTGGAAGTCATTTTTGTTTGATATTAGTATGACTACTCCAGCTTGTTTCTATGGACCATTTGCTTGGCAAATTGTTTTCCAGCCTTTCATTCTGAGATTGTGTCTGTCTTTTTCCCTGAGGTGGGTTTCTTGTAAGCAGCGAAATGTTGGGTCCTGTTTGTGTAGCCAGTCTGTTAGTCTATGTCTTTTTATTGGGGAATTGGGTACATTGATATGAAGAGATATTAAAGAAAAGTAATTGTTTCTTCCTGTTAATTTTGTTGTTAAAGTTAGGATTCTGTTCTTGAAGCTGTCTTCTTTTTGGTTTGTTGAAGGATTACTTTCTTGCTATTTCTAGGATGTAGTTTCTGTCTTTTGATTGGTGTTTTCCCTTTATTAACCATTGTAGGTCTGGATTTGTAGAAAGATGTGTGAATTTGGTTTTATCATGGAATACTTTGGTTTCTTGATCTATAGTAATTGAGACTTTTGCTGGGTATAGTAGTCTTGAATGGGTTTTATCTTCTCTTAAGGTCTATATAACATCTTTTGCAGATCTTCTGGCTTTCATAGACTCTGGTGGAAAATCTGGTGTAATTATAATAGGCCTGCCTTTATATGTTGCTTGACCTTTTTCCCTCACTGCTTTTAATATTCTATCCTTATTTAGTGCATTTGTTGTTCTGATTATTATATGTCGGGAGGAATTTCTTTTATGGTCCAGACTATTTAGAGTTCTGTAGGCTTCTTGTATGTTCATGGGCACCTCTTTCTTTAGTTTAGGGAAGTTGTCTTCTATAATTTTTTAAAAGATATTTGCTGGCACTTTAAATTGAAAATCTTCATTCTCATCTACTCCTATTAACCATAGGTTTGGTCTTCTCATTGTGTCCTGGATTTCCTGGATGTTTTGAGTTAGGATTTTTTTGCATTTTGCGTTTTCTTTGATTGTTGTGTCCATGTTTTCTATGGAATCTTCTGCATCTGAGATTCTCTCTTCCATCTCTTGTCTTCTGATACTTTCATCTATGGTTCCTGATTTCTTTTCTAGAGTTTCTACCTCCAGAGTTGTCTCTCTTTGCTTTTTCTTCATTGTTTCTACTTCCCTCTTTAGATCTTGAATGGTTTGGTACTGTTCTATCACCTGTTTAGTTGTGTTTTCCTGTAATTCTTTAAGGGATTTTTTTGTTTGTTTGTTAGTTTCTTCTTGAAGGGCTTCTACTGGTTTAGCAGTGTTTTCCTGTAATTCTTTAAGGGATTTTTTTGTTTGTTTGTTAGTTTCTTCTTGAAGGGCTTCTACTGGTTTAGCAGTGTTTTCCTGTAATTCTTTAAGGGATTTTTTTGTTTGTTTGTTAGTTTCTTCTTGAAGGGCTTCTACTGGTTTAGCAGTGTTTTCCTGTAATTCTTTAAGACCTTTTACCTGTTTAACAGTGTTCTCCTGAATTTCTTTAAATGTGTTATTAATATCTCGTATACTTACGATACAAGATGGCCCAAAAATTGGATCTTGAAGGGAAGATTTCCACTCCATATTTATTTTGACATCATTCAACATGCCTATCTATATGAGAGTGAAGTAATAAAATTCTGTGCATATGAGTATTATTCAGCTCATCATTCCCAGTAATATTGATAGAGAATATTTAAAAGAAAACTTAAAATTTTACAGATAGATATAGCATGTCATTACATGTAAGTGAAAACTAAAACCAAGCTTATAGAAGCACAGGTTAGAAAGGTGGCTAATAGAGGTATATTTGGGAGTATGGATAAGAGAATATGGTTCAAAAGACAGAAAGTTTTTAGGTGAAGTAGTTTTATAGATTGTGAACTTTGGTGGGTGAACAAAGCTTATAGTAAACCTCAAATGGATTTGATGAACTGTAAAATCAGTTTGAAGATGCACTTTTAGCCATCTTTGTATAGGAAGGTTACTTTGATTAATTATGGATGGAAGACCTGTCCACTCTTTGTAGTATCATTTTCTCAGGGAAAATTATGGACTGACTATGCTAAAAGGAGACTATGAGCTGTATACTAGCATCCATTGCTCTCTACATAACAATTGAGGATTCACTGTGACCAGCAGCCTGAAGCTCCTGCTACTTTTACTTTCCCATGGGGATTCTGTGTAGTGAATTAGAATAATAATTTTCTCATTCAGGTTACTTTTGTAAGGGTATTTTTTTTAAATCATAGTAACAGGTAAATAAACTGAGACAAGTAATTACATGTATTATATACTTAAACCTTTTGAAGCCAGTTTATTAATGCAAAATTAAAAATTGAAAATAAATTAATAAAATAGTTAATTGTGGGACTGGTAGGTACCTTTTTTAATAGTTTGATCACGTATCAGTACATATAGTTAATTATACATCAGTAAGCTAAACATGTTTTGAAAAAAGAAAATGCCATAAAAAAACTATGAAAGGAAGAAAAGAATCTAGTATGATATCAAATGAGAGCTATGTATGTAGTTTTTAAAATTCTAGTAACCACACAAGAATTCATTAGAGGACTCCAGAAATGATTTATTGGGTAAAGTGCTTTCTGAATATGTGTGAAGGCTTTGAGTTTGGATCTGCAGTGACCATTTAATAAGCAAGATGCAAAAGAGTATACCTTTAGTCCAATGCTGAATATATAGAAGGAGGCAGAGCCCTGGTGCATACTTGCTGAATTGGTGAACACCAGGTTTTCTTAGAAACCCTGTTTCAAATATTAAAGGTGGAGATGACAGAGAAAGACCTCATCATAGAGTGTCTTCTGCCCTCCATGTGCATACACACATTTACCTGTTCCCACATTCATACCAAGAACACATGCATGTGCACACAGATGCCACATACAATTTTAAGAAATACAAAATTAAATATTTTTATTTAGTAATTCACATCATAATTTTAATATGTAATTTGTAGGAACTATTATTGAAATATTTTATATTTTCTTATAAAAAACTTTCTAACACTTGATGTGTTTTTATATTTCCAGTATACTGCTATTTGCATAAGCATATTCAAAATGTTCCGTGACCACCAACTATGACTGTGACATGTGCAAGCAGTCCCATAAGCAGAAAGAAAAGGCTTGCAGCCAATCCAATCTAATGGGTGAGAATAATCTTTGTTTCACATTTTAGGATGTTCAGTCACTCTTAATTTTTTAAGACATGCCAGTAAACTCTAGCCAAGATTTTGATTTTATAGGTGTAAACCAGTCTGCCACCCACACTTCTTTTTCTAATGACTTGCCAGGAATGTGAAGTCTCTTAATCCCGCAAATTGTTTGTTTTGATGCTGCTAAAAATGAGGCTTTAGGAAATTTATAAGATATTTCTGTTTTCTTCTTTTTAGAAGAGGTCTTATGAAATATATCTTAGACTGGCCTTTAACTTGCTAGATATCAGAGGATGTCTTTGAATTTGTGGTGATTCTGTATCTACTTCCCTAGTATCTAGTATCAATACTATATGAATGCACTACCATGCCTGATTTATGTGCTGGAGATAAAATCCAGGACTCCATGCATGCTAGATGCTAGCAAAAATTTTTACCAATGGAACAATATCTCCATTTTGGCTTGGTAAATCTTAAATTAGCCCAAGTTTACATATATTTGTGCCTGATATGTATATCTCTTTATTGTAGTTAGATTTTATGTTGTAGCAGAAAAAAAATCACATACTCAAATTGTGTGCAAGAATCCAGTTTTGTTTATCTGTAAAAGGCCCCTCAGTGGTGTTTCAGGGAATGAGGCTCTTGTTAAATATTAGTAAGTGAAGGCACCTGTGTATTTGTCTTACATGCCAAATTGTGATTAGTAATTTTGTATAATCTGTACCTCAGAGTAATGTTCAAATCTTGCTTAGATTGCTGTTCCCTAAGGGAAATATTTAGGCATGATTTAAGTGAACAATTACTGAGAGCACTAGAAAGCTATAATATGAAGACTATTTGATTTCTTTTCAATTGCCTATAAATTTCAAATAGTTGTCAAGTCTCTTTTTTTAGGTAGAACACATCTTATATTTATAGATGCATCACAGTTTTTTAGATGTTCAATGTTGTAAGTTTACTAGCAAAAATTAATAAAATAAAACTGTAAAATATCAGGTAGGAATGGAAAAAGTTTTCACAGAAACAAGGTATTATGTTTTCACTTAGATTTTTTTTCTTTTCTTTTTTTTAAATTGAGAACAGAGATTTATCTTACACAATGAATCCCAACCACAATTTCTACTCCCTTCACTCTTCCTATGTGCCTGCATCACCACTTTCTCCAAATCCACTGTTGATGCATTTCCTATTCAGAAAAAAAGCAGGTCTCCTAGAGACAACAGCCAAGCAAGTTGCAAAAAGATACAATAAGACAAGAAAAAGCCCTCCTATTGAGCATGGACAAGGCAACCCAATAGGAGAGAAAGCATCTCAAGAGCAGGTAAAAATATCAGAGATACACGCACTTCCAGTTAGGTGTACCACAAAAACACCAAGCTAACAACCATAGCACTGGTATAGACCTATAAAGGCCCCATGCTTGTCATTTCTGTCTCTGTGAGTCCTGCTTAGTTGACTATCTGGAACATGATGGAAGAAACCAGAAGAGCATCTCAGTTTTAATCAGGAGATTATATTAGCAATGTTAAACACTAGTATATAGCAGTTACTTCATGGACAGATTAAGTGCTTAATATATTGTTAATGTGCTGTATTTGAAATTTTATTCACTAGAAATTCTGAGTTTTTCCCTGTATTGTTTATTCGTGTCCTTGAATGTGTGTATGATCATTCAGGTGAATCTGCACATGTATGCATATGAACCTGTACATTTATGCAAATGCTTCTAGACATGAGAGGTTTGTCTCAACTGTGACTTAGGTGATATTTCCTTCTTTTCTTCACTCAGAAACATGTATTGTCCTGAAGCTTGCCAAATCACTTGGATTGGCTAGAGATTAAAACTCAGGAATCCATCTGCAATGCTTCTCATGGGTTGGAATTACAAGGTTGTGCCAACACATATAGATTTGGAAGTATTGAACTCAGGGCATACTTATAAGGTGTCTTAGTTGGGGTTTCTATTCCTGCACAAACATCATGACCAAGAAGCAAGTTGGGGAGGAAAGGGTTTATTCAGCTTACATTTCCATACTGCTGTTGATAACCAAAGGATGCAGGACTGGAACTCAAGCAAGTCAGAAAGTAGGAACTGATGCAGAAGCCATGGAGGGATGTTCTTTGCTTCCCCTGGCTTGCTCAGCCTGCTTTCTTATAGAATCCAAGACTACCAGCCCAGAGATGGTCCCACCCACAAGGGGNCNNNCCCCCTTGATCACTAATTGAGNAAATGCCCNACAGCTGGATCTCATGGNGGCATTTCCCNAACTAAAGCTCCTTTCTCTGTGATAACTCCAGCTGTGTCAAGTTGACACAAAGATAACCAGTACATAAGGAAAGAACTTTACCAAGTGAACCTTTTTCCAGACTTGAATATTTTAATACATATTGTCTTTAATAATAGAGATGGCATGCTGGAAGATGTGGGATACTACTACCTAACCACATTGTTGAAGTAGTGTGAGAAAGGGAAAGA
Organism: Mus pahari; assembly: GCF_900095145.1. Classification (NCBI taxonomy): domain Eukaryota; kingdom Metazoa; phylum Chordata; class Mammalia; order Rodentia; family Muridae; genus Mus; species Mus pahari. The sequence continues at coordinate 89,658,288 of NC_034594.1, forward strand.
AACTGTGCAAAATTTCTATAAATCTTGTTACCATGTTCATTTAGGTTTTTGAAACATGGAATAAAGTATACGTGAGAGTAAAAACTCAGATTTCATACAGCTCCCTTTTGACCTGTGCTTCCTCATGATGTGATTATAGAGTTCATTTCCAAAGTTCCCGTAAGGCCACATGAGCATGGGTGCTGAATTACAAATTAGTAGATGTTTTACATTCACACAGCAGAGTGTGATCTTATAATGTATCCTAAGAAGAGTCAGCACACAGGCATTTTTAAATGATTAGAAAGATATCTCTAGTGTTGCAAGGAAAGAACCTTATGAATCAAACATTTTCTCAAAATAGGTCTCACAAATGGAGATCAAAAACCTTTAGTCAAGTGGACAATAATGTAGAATTACTAGTGTCTAACAGGCATTTTTTTTTCCAAATTGCTCACTTCCATTGAGAATGCTTGGTCTAAAGTTGACTGTGAAGCCATTTTTCTGACTAGATTTTCATGGCACATGTAAGAAAAAAAATGCGAAACAATTTTGTGCTACAGTTCAAGCAAGGAAGTATGATGCTTAGGTTGACTGAGTACAGACACAGTGGCAAGTAAGTATTTTTGATGTTCTTGTCATATTCACCAAATGAAAAGCCACCTCATTATCCTGATGTCATACAGGGAACTCTGAAACTCAGAAAAGGGAGTAGTTTGGTGAAGTGCCAGTACAGTAATTGGTCAAACCACCCACAGGAGAATTGTCAGACACCTCATCCTATACTCCTACTCTTGGGTTGTTCTGATCCTCTGAGAGAATAGCCCTGCTCTTTCCAAATTTTACCAGAGAAATTTCTAAACCTCTAGTTACCTTCTTCCTTGCTATGCCAAAACACATGACAGGAAACTAATTAATAGAAGAAAGGTTTATCTGCTGAGCATTTGGTAGATTTCTTTTCTTAATAATAGAGAGGGCCTGTTGGAAGATGTGGCATGCTACCTAACCATATGGCATCATCATTCAAGTAACAGATAGTAAACAGGAATTGTGGCTATGTCATGTCTCCAGACTCTACCTCAGTGACCTACTTGTTCCAGTGAAGACCTATCTCCCAAAGATTTCAAATTTTCTCAAAGAGTTCTAGTAGCTGGAAGCATTCAAATAAGATTCTTCAGGGATTGTTCACATTCAAAGCATACTTATAAGTAGACGAGCACGATAGGTTATATCCATATGTAACCAAGTGGTTTCAGGAGCAAGAACTTCTCTATCAACAGCACTACATATATATTCCTCTATGCTGTTCAATGGAAATAAGATGTTTAGATAACAGGGGTGTTGAAGCTGCCAAAGTTGAATTCTTGCTATTCTTTTTGGAGGGCAAGGAGAATGGCTTTTCCAAGTGGCTTGACCTCTTGGTTTTTTAAAAGTCTTGGATAGAATATGACATTCATGATTCTACTCTTATATGACAGAGGCTATAGAAATCCTTAATTTCTCTTCCCAAGAATGGTGAGGTCACAAAACAATTCTATTTTATTTTTCATGTTCATGTGATGTTCATGAATTATATATGAATGTTCTCTCTCTCTCTCTCTCTCTCTCTCTCTCTCTCTCTCTCTCTCTCTCTCTCTCTCTGTGTGTGTGTGTATTCTGATGAGAAAGTAAACAGAACAGGAAAAAAACTACTAAA
>NC_034594.1:89660022-89670486 GCF_900095145.1 Mus pahari
TGTGTGTGTGTGTGTGTGTGTGTGTGTGTGTGCACCAATGTAAATGTGAATGTTTAAAGTATAAATTTTTAAGAGATTTTTTTGAAACTCAGTTGTGTCATGTGATGATTTTCTGGAAGCTGTCTTGTGAGAGAGTATGTGATATTTTCCTGGAAACTGTCTTGTTGAAGAGGATGTTTTGCTGAAACAGATGTTTGAAAGGGTGTGCAGTGTTTGGAAAGAATATAAGTAGAACATCACAGGCAGTAAAAGGATGCTCTTGCATTGTTATCCCATGCAATGCTTTGCTAGTTTTCACTGGTCTTGCAGGATCTTTGCTGATCTTTGCTTGTCTTACATCACAGAAAGAAATGCACCAAGTAACTTGTAATAATACTCTCACTGATTCATGCCACTGCTACTGCCTTGTGCAGATTCATCAGTGCCTTACAGTATCTGGTGGATAAAGCCACTGCTGTCTATTCTTGTTTGTTTGTTTGTTTGTTTGTTTGTTTTTTGATATTGTACTATACTGCTGGAATACTGAGGGGAAAAATGGGCAGTGGTCTCAAAGTACTACTTATAAACTGGTCCACATCCCCTTTTCCTATAAACCTACATTTCCTCTACCTCTGTTTGGTGGGCTAGAAGGGGAGTTGAAGAGATCAAGAACCCTGAATAATGTAGTTTAAAGAAACATCTAAGCTTATAGATGCTACTCAAAATGGATTAGGCATAATAGGCCACTTCCCTTCTCTGATAGTAGAGGAAAAGTCAGGATTTAATGGATTGGCACTGTTGTTTAGGGAGGTTGGCATAATAGCAGCTACTACCCTTGGGTAATCTCCTGCTTTGTTCCAGGAGTTTATTTCCTTTTTTTGCTTCTTGTTCTTCATGCATGCCATTTTCAAAAATATTATAGGGAAAGTACTAACTCAGAATATTTATATAAATCTGTTGTATTAGGAAAGGATGCACAGTTCTTAGATAATTTACAAATAGAAATTTAAGCACTTAAAGAGAAAATAGAGGAAATGGGAGCATAACAGGTTTCAGGCTTAGTGTCTGAAACTGGGAATTCACCACATAATGAATAATGGGAGCAAACTAGGCTGGACAGCAAACTGCTGCCCCACTCTGATCCAAGAATATTCACTTCCAGTGCCCAGAGAACCTTTGTGAGACAATTGGCCAGAAAGAATAGATGGCAGTATAGAGGGACAGTGAGTTAATGTCCAGCCAAGTGCACTGCTAGATTTGCCTTTGGCTACACTGGCACCTTTAGCTTTCCCTGTATTTGTGTAGGATATGCCTACTCATGTTGGTGGCCATGATTTGACATAGAATTCCATAGATATGTTAGATCTACGCTATTTTAAAGAGTCAGTTATATTACAGGGTTTTCATTCTTCACTCAAAAGTCATTTTTTAAAGTTAGATATTTTCTTGACATTGCAAGTAGTATCTCATTTCCTTGTTTTCCCTCTGAAAATCCCCTATCACCTTCCCATCACCCCCTGCTCCCCAACCCACCCATTCCTGCTTCCTGGCCCTAGCAATACCCTATACTGGGGCATAGAATCTTCACAGGAACAAGGACCTCTACTCCCATTGATGTCTGACTAGGTCATTCTCTGCTACATATGCCGGTAGAACTATGAGTCCCACAATGTGTTTACTTTGATTGGTGGTTTAGTCCCAGGGAACTCTAGGGGTACAAATTAGTTCATAGTGTTGGTCCTCCTATGGGGATTCAAACATCTTCTGATGCTTGGGTACTTTCTCTAGCTCCTTCATTGGGGACCCTGTGCTTTGTCCAATGGATGGCTATGAGCATCCATTTCTGTGTTTGTCAGGCACTGGAAAAACCTCTCAGGAGACAGCTTTATCAGGCTCCTGTCAGCTAGCTCTTGTTGGCATCTGAAATAGTGCATTGGTTTGGTAGTTATTCATGGGATGGATCTCCAGATAGGGCATTCTCTGGGTGGTCATTCCTTCAGTATCTGTTCCAAACTTTGTCTCTGTAACTTTTTCCATGGGTATTTTGTTCCCTCTTCTAAGAAGGATTGAAGTATCCACAATTCGGTCTTTCTTCTTTTGAGATTCATGTGTTTTGCAAATTGGATTTTGGGCAATCTGAGATTCTGGCCTAATATCCACTTATCACTGAGTGCATATCATGTGTGTTCTTTTGTGATTGGATTACCTCACTTAAGATGATATACTACAGATCCATCCATTTCTCTAAGAATTTCATAAATTCATTGTTTTTAATAGCTGAGTAGTACTCCATTGTGTAAATGTACCTCATTTTCTGTATCTATTGTTTTGTTGAGGGACATCTGAGTTCTTTCCAGCTTCTGGCTTTTATAAATAAGGCTGCTATGAGCATAGTGGAGCATGTGTCTTTATTAGAAGTTGGAGCATCTTCTGAGTATATGCCCAGGAGTGGTATTGCTGGATCATCAGTTAGTACTATGTCCAATTTTCTGAGGAATCGCCAAACTGATTTCCAGAGTGGTTGTACCAGCTTTCAATCCCACCAGCAATGGAGGAGTGTTCCTCTTTCTCCACATCCTCGATCTTAGCTATTCTGACTGGTGTGAGGTGGAATCTTAGGGTTGTTTTAATTTGCATTTCCCTGATGATTAAGGACATTGAACATTTTTTTTTTTTTCAGACAGGGTTTCTCTGTGTAGCCCTGGCTGTCCTGGAACTCTGTAGACCAGGCTGGCCTCAAACTCAGAAATCTGCCTGCATCTGCCTCCCAAGTGCTAGGATTAAAGGCGAGTGCCACTACTGCCTAGAAAACTTTTTTTTTCTTTTAGGTACTTTTCAGCAATTCATTATTCCTCAGTTGAGACTTCTTTGTTTAGCTCTATACCCCCCCCTTTTTTTTAAATTTTATTAGGTATTTTGTTTATTTACATTTCAAATGCTATCCTGAAATTTCCCTATACGCTACCCACCACCCTGCTCCCCTATCCACTCACTCCAAGTTCTTGGCCCTAGTGTTCCCCTGTACTGGGGCATATAATGTTTGCAAGACCAAGGGCCTCTCTTCCCAAAGATGGTAGACTAGGACATGTTCTGCTACCTATGCAGCTAGAGACATAAGCTCTGAAGGTACTGGTTAGATCATATTGTTGTTCCAACTATAGGGTTGCAGACCGCTTTAGCTCCTTGGGTACTTTCTCTAGCTCCTCCATTGGGGGCCCTGTGTTCCATCCTACAGATGACTGTGAGAATCCACCAAACCCAGACAGTATTGCATATGCCAGCATGATTCTGCTAAAGGGACCCTGATATAACTGTCTCCTATGAGACTATGCTGCTGCCTCATTTTTGTTCATTTTTTAATATGGATATTTGGTTTTCATGATTTCGTTGTAAATATTTGATATTAGCCCCCTATTGGATTTAGGGTTGGTAAGGATCTTTTCCCTATCTGTTGGTTGCCTTTTTATCTTATTGACAGTGTCTTTTACTTTACAGGAGCTTTACAATTTTCTGAGGTTCCATTTGTCGATTCTGGATCTTGCAGCACAAATGATTGGTGTTCTGCTCAGGAATTTTTCTCCTGTGCCCATTCGAGGCTCTTCCCCACTTTCTCCTTTATAAGTTTCAGTGTCTTTGTTTTTATGTGGAGTTCCTGGATCCACTTATAGAATTGAGTTTTGTACAAGAAGACAAGAATATATCAATTTGCATTCTTCTACATGCTAACCAGCCAGGTGTGTCAGCAACATTTCTTGAAAATGCTCTCTTTCCTCTCACATAGAGACACTGATAAAATGTGTTGTTTTGCATGTAGAGGCTATAAATTTATTCCTGATAACTCAAGATTAACTTTGTTATTTATACAATTGCAACATGATATCATAAGAACAAAAATTATAACATATTACTCATTTTTGATCTCATGTAGATTTGCCAGGTCCAGTGGCACAAGTAAATGAGTAAATTGACCAATAATAATGACCTATGATACATTCCGGAGGGTACACTCAATCTCCTACATGTTGAGGTTGCATTTTTGCATTCTTTCTGTTGGCCTTCAGCAATTTCAGTTCTCTTCCCCCACCCAATATCCAATCGTATTCCCCTCTCTACCCACCTCCACCACCTTTCTCTCCCAGGTTCCAACCTCTGCTCTTGTGGTTGCTTTCTTCGGCCTCCTAAGTGGAACTGAAGCATCCTCACTTGGGCCCTTCAACTTGTTGGCCTTTTTGAGTTCTGTGGACTGTCGTGAATTCTCAGTTTAGAACTATACCCCATTTTTTAATTGCCCTTTTTTTTTTTGGTAGTTTGCTTCTTGAGTTCTTTATATATTTTCGATATTAGCCCTGTATCAGATATGCGGTTTGTGAACATATTTTCCCAATCTATAGGATGGTGATTTGTCTTATTGGCCATGTCTTTTGGCTTACAGAAAATTTCCAGTTTTGTGAGGTGCCATCGGAGTTCTGTTTAGGAAAATTTCCCCCTATGCCAATGAGTTTAAGGCTCTTTCCCACTTTCTCTTCTATTATATTCATTGTATCATGTTTTATGTTGAAGTCCTTGATCCACTTGGACTTGAGCTTTGAGCAAGGTGACAATTATGATGCTATTTTCATTTTTATACATACAGAGATCCAGTTAGACCAGCACCATTTTTGAAGATGGTTTCTTTTTTCCATTGTATATGATTGGTTTCTTGGTCAAAGAACAAGTACCTGTTAAGTGTGTGGTTGTATTTCTGGATCTTCAATCCTAATCCATTAATCAATGTGTCAGTCTCTGTATCAACACCATGCAGTTTTTATCACTATTGCTTTTTTAGTCAAGCTTGAGTTTAGGGATGCTGATTTTCCCAGCCACTTTTTATTTTTAAGTATTGCTTTCACTATTCTGGATTTTTGACTTTCCAGATGAATTTGGGAATTGCTCTTTCCATGTCTTGAAGACTTGTGTAGGAATTTTGATGGGGATGCATTGAATCTGTAGATTGATTGCCTTTGTGAACCCTCCAGAATGTACCAGAGACCAGGGAGGTTAAAGATACTCAGGATTCAAAGACAGGGACCTTAGATGTAATGCCCTACATTGGGGAGATGGAAATTGTAGAGCATACCTCCAGCAGAAAGACAGGGCATCAAGTGAGGGATGGATTTGCCATCCCACAGTCAAAACTCTGACCCATATCTGTTCCTGTCTGAAAGAATGGCACATATGGAAATGGAGAGGAGGGTGAGGAAATGAAGTTTCAATAGTTCTTGTTAAAAATGACCTATGAATGAATAAATAGCAATTTTGTTAAAATATGGAAAATTTCATGAGAGACATCATATTGATTGCAAATGTTTTAAAAACTCTATGACAATTTTTGGAAATGATGACAATTATTGGGACACCTGAGAAAATTAAGAGTGATAATGCTCCGGGATACATATCCCATAAGATAAAGCAATTATATCCATATTTGAACATATAGCATCTTACTAGTATACCACAGTCTCACATAACATGCAATTATACACTCTATTTTTTAATTAATTAATTTATTTAATTTTTTTTTTTTTTACTTTTTCACTTGACATCAAGTTCATTGTCTCCCACTTCCTGGTCATTTCCCCCCCCTCCTCACATTCCCTCCTCCCCTTCTCCTCTGAGTGGTCTGGAACCACCTTAAGTATCCCACCCACACCATACACACACCATTTGGAACTTACACACACATTCCAAGTCACTGTAAGAGTCTTTAAAATCTTACTAAACAAATAGGAATAGTAAACCCCAACATGGAAAGAATAAATACTGGTTTGTTAACTCAAGTTTTCCTTAGTGAAAAGGAGAAAACAGCACCAAAATTATCCAATAAATTGAAGAATTAGGTCAACCAATACATTATAAAGATGTGTTGATCTTAGAATGGAAACATGCAATAGTTTTAAGATGAGGGACATGGTTATGTTTACGTATCTTCAGGGAACGAAAAAAATGTTATCAACAAAACTTATAATAATATATCACATCAGGGACTACCTCTTATCAGCTGAAACATGAGTATTTTCACAAAGGAAAGATAGTTCAATCTCATCGACTGTCTCAGTTATTAATTCTTCTAAAGTATGCATACAAATCAACTTCAAAGGGGCTAGCCAGAATGATCTATCACAGAGATACTATGAGCACAACAAAGAGATTGGAAAACAAATGGTAATGCTAGGTTTTTTAGGAGTAATTATTTTTCCTGGGCCCTAAAAGGAAACCTATGCCTCAATTCAGCAGAAAATCATCATGAGATGCCATTTCCCTTGTCTCTTAAGTTGTGTTGTATGGTTTTAGTTGTTTGATATGTTACAGTTTTATCATCTAGAATGGTAGATTGTTATTGGTTATGATCAGGGAGGAAACAAAGCTTAAACCAGGGGTTTCTCTCCTCTGTTTTTCTTTTTCACTTTTCTTTCCATCTTATCTAACAGTAGGAAATAAGAGGGAAAAGAGAGAAAACATAAAAAAATCTAGTAAGTATAATCTATAAAGACTGATATATTTTACTTAATATGGATTAATTTATAGATATAAATTTGTTTGTTATGTTTGACTATTGTTTAATACATTGTATATAAGCAGCTAATTTAAAATGTGATGTAATGTCCTGGTTATATGACTCTCATAATTATTTATATTGTGTGTAAATTGCTAACATTAGAGAAAAAATAGAGAGGGATATGAAGTGAAAATTTCTGGTTTCTTTGGAAACTCAGTTGTATCACATGATGTTTTCTTGGAAGCTGTCATGTAAGAGGATGTTTTACTGAAACATATATCTAAGAGGATATTTTGTTGAAGCAAGCACTTGAGAGGCCATGTGATATTTGCATAGAGTATAAGTAGAAACCCAAAGACAGTGAAAGGATAGTCTTGCTTTATGACAGATAACATGCAATGCTTCACTTGTCTTGCCTGATCTTTGTTGATCTTAGCTAGTCTTGAAGTCATAGAGAAAAATTGACCAAAGAATTTCTCATGCTCTTCTGACTAATTCTTATTGCTTCATCTAAGTCATGCCAATTCAGAGCAGCCTTGCATTTTCTGCTTGATTGAACCACTGCTAACTATTCTTGTACGGTGTTTGCTATTAGAGTGGCCTGCCAATAATGATTCAGCTTTAGTGTTTGTTATTGGACTTAACTGCTAGTATCTTGACAATGAAGAGTGATATCGCTCCAAAGAAGAACTTATATATGTACACAAAGCCCTTTTTCTATAAAACTTCTTTCCTCCTAACTCTCATGGGCTAAATAATGTAAGTTTAGAGAAATATCTAATCCTTACCCATGTGGAGGACCTTTTTTGATATCTGAACTTCTGCTCAGTCATTCACTACTATATTTGCAGGGACAAGCTTTCTGAATCTAACCCAGAACTTGACAATGAGTCTAGTATTGCTAAGTGTCCTATCTCTGCCTTTCAAATTACTGGCAAGGTGTAATGGTTTTTCAATATTTGCATAAGGTCTGATGATCCAAGCTTTTGTTCTAGGTTGGTGAGCTGGTGTTTTAATAATTGAGCCATTCTGCAAGCCCACGATAAGAAAACAAAGCTTTGAAAAGAGATTACTCATGAGAACTAATAATAAGTTAAAAGGGTTCATCTCTCAGTTCACAAGGTAACAGACTGAGAAAATGGAAATTTGTCCCAGTGGAATGAAACCACTATTTATTGATGGTTTTAACATGAAATATACACTTTAGCTATGATATATACTTATGATATATACTCTGGACTTGTGCCTTTTGGAATGTTTGGATTTGAGGGAAAAGCGTCTGATATGATTAAACTTGCCATCATTGACTTATTTTGCCACAAAATATAGCTAGCTCTTCATTGAATAGCATTGCCAATAAACTCTTTAAATATCTTTAAAACATTCCTCAAGCTCCTCAAAGAGGGTGGTTTATTCTGTTGAGAAATAATGCCTCCATGTCCTCGTCTTCCCCAACAGCCCTACTACATCATTTTAGCAGTGCTCACTCATTCTAGCTAATACCTATTCACAGCTAAGAAGTGAACTGCAATAAGGCCCATCAACTCATGTGTTTTTCCTTGGGGAAAAAGATGATATGATACTATGTAAGCTGAAAATTTTGAAATAATAGTTAAAATACTTTAAAGGCAACATCAGTACTGTGCATGGTAATGCTAGTATAATGAATAACATTGTCATCGTTACCAGAGCTAGAACCACCTGTGGGGCAATGTCCAGACACACCTGTGAGAAATCATGATTATAATAACCATACATATTGATTTGGTTAGTTGATTTTGGACAACCTAACATTGGGAAGTGCCAGTTCTTTAGCTTGGAGTCCTCAACTAAATAAAATGGAGAAAGCTAGCTGTGCACCTGTGATTGTCAATTTCTGCTTCTTGCTTCTGACTTTATCTGTGAGGGATTTTAAGCATTCAGTTATCTGCAGAAGTAAATGCTCCACCATACATGCTAGAATCTAGGTTCTTGCATTATGTTAAAAGAAAAAAATGATATGAACACAAAATTTCATCTCTTTCCATCCTGACTGCTCAGGCAATGATCAACTTCTGCAAACATCTGCCCTGATGACTTCCCTGCCACAAACCTGATACACTATAACATCATGGTGCTCCATATACATACATACATACACACACACACACACACACACACACACACACTCATGTGTCACTTCCTGTGAGATTTTATATATATATATATATATATATATATATATATATATATATATATATATATATCTTGGAGATCCACCTGTACTCTGCTTCTTGAGTGCTGATATTAAAGACCTGAAGCTCTTATCAATTCTTACGGCTCACAGAAACTTTATTCAATGAAGAAAATGAAGCTTGAAGACCTTAATATGTTCTTTAAAAAAAAATCACAAAATAATAAGTTGATAGTTTTAAAAGTAGAATCTAACTCCTGTGAAAATTTTCATTTAATTCCCAGGCATATTACATTTTACTTTTTTTCACAGTGTCTCAAAAATCCATTATATTTTGAATCTTCAAAGCTAATAGACTACTGTGCGCTAAATCATAGTCCCTAGCCTGTAGTATTATCTAGTATCATTTAAAAAGGTGGAGCATAGCTAAGGGAAAATTGGCTAATGGGCATGTTCCCTTAGGGTAATGTTTAGACTTTGGATTTTTGACTCTCCAACTTTCCAGCTCTTGTATTTGAACACATCTGCTGTGCTTTCCCATCATTACATATTAATCTATTAAAATCCTGAAGCAAAAAGGCCTAGCAGCCATTGAACAAAAGCTCAAAAATAGGGAATTCAACTAAATTTCTGCAATTAGGGAATTTAGTCACAGCTACAGATATGTGTTCCATCTACTGTATTGGTATAAATGTAAATCCTTCCTCCCCTTAAGTAGTTCTTATTAAATAGTCTTGTGAACTGGAAAAAGACTGATGCAGGGACTATAATCAAAAGTCATTCATAATCTCAAATAATGTATGTAAAAATAATATTTTTGTCTGAAGTGTGATGGTTCAGGTATTTTAGAATATTTTGTGTAGCTGCAGTGTTTTGAGACTACTGGAGCATTTCTTGGGCCAGGGTCTTAGGCTGTTAGAAACACAGTTGTCATGAAAAGTAAGCATCAGACAGGGACTTTTGAATTTATTATCTCATACCAATTTTTATAAAATTATAGACACAGATGGCAAGAAATAAAGCAAAACCAAGCACTAGTGAGAAAAATTAAGAGAAATATAGAAACAGTAAAGAGTGTGAAGGCTTGTTAAGAAAGAAGGAAAACTCTGAACTTCCTTGTTCCTTTATTTTTCTATGACTCATGAAGGTCTCTGTCTCTGTCTCTGTCTCTCTCTCTCTTTCTTTCTATCTGTCTGCCTGTCTGTCTATCTCTCTCTTACACATACATATGCACACACACACAATTCATAGTGGTAAAAAAAGGGTTCCTCTCTACAGAAAGACTAACTGAGTCAACTAACCTGGACCTTTGGGCTCTTAGAGTCTGAACTACCAACAAAATAACACACACTACATGGGTCTATGTTTCATAGCACATATGTAAAAGGTGTACAGCATGGTTTTCATGATGGTCCAGAACAACTGGACCAGGGACTATCCCAAATTATGTTACTTGTAAATGGAATATGTTCTTCTACCTGGGCTGCATTTTTCAGCCACAGTGGGAGAGGAAAAACCTAACTTTTCATATACTTGAAGTGCCAGGGTGTGGGGATGCCCAAGACTGGACCCATTTCTCCACATGAGATGGGGAGGGAGGATAGGAAAGGATTGGGGGAAGGAAGTGACTGGGGGGGGGGTTCGAGTGGCGTGTAAAGTAAATATGCAAAAAATAAAATAAAATTTTAAAAAAGAGGTTTCTGTTGTCATTGCATTTAATATAGCACTTCAGCATAGAAAACGAAGATGCAGATTTAAAATCATATCTCATGATGGT
>NC_034594.1:89670996-89704807 GCF_900095145.1 Mus pahari
TGAGAATGAAGATTTTCAACTTAAAGGGCCAGCAAATATCTTCAACAAAATTATAGAAGAAAACTTCCCAAACCTAAAGAAAGAGATGAGGGTGAACATTCAAGAAGCCTACAGAACTCCAAATAAACTGGACCAGAAAAGAAATTTCTCCAGACACATAATAATCAGAACAACAAATGCACTAAATAAAGACAGAATATTAAAAGCAGTACGAGAAAAAGGTCAAGTAACATACAAAGGCAGGCCTATTAGAATTACTCCAGACTTCTCACCAGAAACAATGAAAGCCAGAAGATCCTGGACAGATGTTATACAGACACTAAGAGAACACAAATGCCAGCCTAGGCTACTATACCCAGAAAAACTCTCAATTTCCATAGATGGAGAAACCAAAGTATTCCAAGAAAAAACCAATTTCAAACAATATCTTTCCACGAATCCAGTCCTTCAAAGAATAATAAAGGAAAAACACCAACACTAAGATAGAAACTACACTCTAGAAAAGCAAGAAAGTAATACCTCAAGAAAGCCAAAAGAAGATAGCCACAAGAACAGAATCCCAACTTTAATAATAAAAATGACAGGAAGCAAAAATTGCTTTTCTTTGATTTCTCTTAACATCAATGGACTCAATTCCCCAATAAAAAGACATAGACTAACAGACTGGCTATACAAACAGGACCCCACATTTTGCTGCTTACAGGAAACCCACCTCAGGGACAAGGACAGACACTACCTAGGAGTAAAAGGCTGGAAAACAATTTTCCAAGCAAATGGTCGGAAGAAACAAGCTGGAATAGCCATTCTAATATCAAATAAAATTGAATTCCAACCCAAAGTTATCAAAATGACAAGAAGGGGCACTTCATACACATCAAAGGTAAAATCTATCAAGAGGAACTCTCAATTCTAAATATCTATGCTCCAAATGCAAGGGCAGCCACATTCATTAAAGATACTTTATTAAAACTCAAAGCACACATTGCACCTCACACAATAATAGTGGGAGACTTCAATACCCAACTATCACCAATGGACAGATCCTAGAAACAGAAACTAAACAGAGANACATGGACACTAACAGAAGTTATGAAACAAATGGAATTAATAGATATCTAAAGAACATTCTAAAACAAAAGGACATACCTTCTTCTCAGCACCTCATGCTACCTCCTCCAAAATTGACCACATAATTGGTCACAAAACAGGCCTTTACAGATACAAAAATATTGAAATTATCCCATGCATCCTATCAGACCTCCACAGACTAAGGCTGATCTTTAATACAGCATAAATAATAGAAAGCCAACATTCACGTGGAAACTGAACAAAAATCTACTCAATGATAGCTGGGTCAAGGATGAAATAAAGAAAGAAATTAAAGACTTTAGAGTTTAATGAATGAAAATGAAACCACAACATACTGAAACTTATAGGACACAATGAAAGCAGTCCTAAAAGGAAAACTCATAGCTCTGAGTGCTGCCAAAAAGAAANTAGAGAGAGAATACACTAGCAATCTGACAGCACACCTAGAAGCTCTAGTATAAAAGGAAGTAAATTCACCCAAGAGGAGTAGACAGCAGGAAATAATGAAACTTAGAGCTAAATCATCCAAGTGGAAACAAAAAGAACTATTCAAAGAATCAACCAAACCAGGAGCTGGTTCTTTGAGAAAATCAACAAAATAGATAAACCCTTAGCCAGACAAACTAGAGGGCACAGGGGCAGTATGCTATGCTAATTAACAAAATCAGAAATGAAAAAGGAAACATAACAACGGATCCTGAGGAAATCAAAAACATCATCAGGTCCTACTACAAAAGGCTATACTCAACAAAACTCGAAAACCTGGATGAAATGGACAACTTCCTAGACAGATACTAGGTACCAAAGTTAAATCAGGATCAGATTAAGGATCTTAACAGTCCCATTTCTCCTAAGGAAATAGAAGCAGTCATTAATAGTTTAAAAAAAAAAAAAAAAAAAAAAAAAAAAAAAGCCCAGGACCAGATCAGTTTAATGCTCTCCTCAAACTATTCTACAAAATAGAAACAGTAGATTCTCTACCCAATTCGTTCTATGAAGCCACAATTACTCTGATATCTAAACCACACATAGATACAACAAAGAAAGAGAACTTCAGACCAATTTCTGTTATGAATATCGATGCAAAAATACTCAAAAAAATCCTTGCAAGCTGAATCCAAGAACACATGAAAACGATGGTTCATCATGACAAAGTAGGCTTCATTCCATGGATGAAGGGATAGTTTAATATATGGAAATCCACCAACGTAATCCACTATATAAACAAACTCAAATACAAAAATCACATGATCATCTTGTTAGATGCTAAGAAAGCATTTGACAAAATCCAACATCTCTTCATGATAAAAGTCTTGGAAAGATCAGGAATTCAAGGCCCATACCTAAACATAATAAAAAACATTATACAGCAAACCAGTAGCCAACATCAAACTAAATGGAGAGAAACTAGAGGCAATCCCACTAAAATCAGGGACTAGACAAGGGTGTCCACTTTCTCCCTACCTATTCAATATTGTACTTGAAATCCTAGCCAGAGCAATTTGACAACAAAAGGAGGTCAAGGGGATACAAATTGGAAAGGAAGAAGTCAAAATATCACTATTTGCAGATAGTATATATAAGTGAGCCTAACAATTCCACCAGAGAACTCCTAAACCTGATAAACAGCTTCAGTGCAGTAGCTGGATATAAAATTAGCTCAAACAAATCAGTGGCCTTTCTCTACAAACAGGATAAAAAGGATGAAAAAGAAATTAGGGAAACAACACCCTTCACAATAGTCACAAAATAAATATAAAATAGCTTGGTATGACTCTAACTAAGGAAGTGAAAGATCTGTATGACAAGAACTTCAAGTCTCTGAAGAAAGAAATTGAAAATCTCAAAAGATGGAAAGATCTCCCATGCTCATGGATTGGCAGGATTCATGTAGTAAAATTGGCTATACTGGAGAACGCATTCTAAAGTTGCAATGCAATCCATATGAAAATTCCAACTCAATTCTTCACTGAGATAGAAATGGCAATTTTCAAATTCTTCTGGAATAATAAAAAACCTAGGATAGCAAAAACTATTCTCAACACTAAAAGAATCTCTGTGGGAATCACCATGCCTGACCTCAAGCTGTACTACAGAGCAATTGTGATAAAAACTGCATGGTACTGGTACAGTGACAGAAAGGTAGATCAATGGAACAGAATTGAGGACCCATAAATGAATCCACACACCTATGTTTACTTGATATTTGACAAAGGAGCTAAAATCATTCAGAGGAAAAAAGGCAGCATTTTCAAAAAATGGTGCTGGCACAACTGGCAGTTATCATGTAGAAGAATACGAATTTATCCATTCTTATCTCCTTGTACAAAGCTCAAGTCTAAGTGGATCAAAGAATTCCACATAATACCATAGACACTGTAATATATAGAGGAGAAAGTAGGGAAAAGACTCAAGGAAAAGGGCACAGGGTAAAAATTCCTTAACAGAACAGCAATGGCCTGTGCTGTAAGATCAAGTATCAACAAATGGGATCTCATAATATTGCAAAGCATCTGTAGGGTAAAAGACACTGTCAACAAGACAAAAAGGCTACCAACAGATTAGGAAAGAATTTTTGTCAATCCTAAATCTGATAGCAGATTAATATCCAATATATACAAAGAGCTCAAGAAGCTAAACTCCAGAAATTCAAATAACCCCATTAAAAATGGGGTACAGAGCTAAACAAAGAATTCTCAACTGAGGAACACTGAAGGGCTGAGAAGCAATTGAAAAATGTTCAACATCCTTAATCATCATGGAAATGCAAATCAAAACAATCCTGAGATTTTACCTCATATCTGTCATAATGGCTAAGATTTAAAATTCAGGGACAGCAGATGCTGGCAAGGATGTGGAGAAAGAGGAGTACTCCTCCATTGCTGGTAGAATTGTAAGCTTGTACAACCACTCTGGAAATCAGTCTGGTGGTTCCTCAGAAAACTGGACATAGTACTACTGGCACATCCAGCACAATACCTCTTCTTGGTATATATCCAGAAGATGTTCCAACTGTTAATAAGGACACATGGTCCACTATGTTCATAGCTGCCCTATTTATAATAGCCAGAAAATGGAAAGAGCCCAGATGTCCCTCAACAGAGGAATAGATACAGAAAATGTGGTACATTTATACAATGGAGTACTACTCAGCTATTAAAAACAATGAATTTATGAAATTCTTAGGCAAATGGTTGGATCTGATGGATATCATCCTAAGTGAGGTAACCCAATCACAAAAGAACTCAGTTGATATGCACTCACTGATAAGTGGATAATAGTCCAGATACCTAGAATAGCCAAGATACATTTTGCAAAACACAAGAAAATCAAGAAGGAAGACCAACACGTGGATACTTCATTCCTTCCCAAAATAGGGAATAAAATCCCCATGAAAGAAGTTGTAGAGTCAAAGTTTGGAGCTAAGACGAAAGGATGGACCATCTAGAGACTGCCCCACCCGGGTGTCCATCCCATAATCAGCCACAAACTCAGACACTATTGTATATGCCAGCAGGATTTTGCTGAAAGGATACTGATATAGCTATCTCTTGTGATGCTATGACTGTGCCTGGCAAATATAGAAGTGGATGCCCACAATCATTTATAGGATAGAACACAGAGACCCCAATGGAGGAGCTAGAGAAATTACCCAAGGAACTGAAGGGGTCTGCAACCCTATAGGTGGAACAACAATAGGAACTAATCAGTATCCCCAGAGCTCGTGTCTCTAGCTGCATATATAGCAGAAGATGGCCTAGTCAGCCATCGTTGGGAAGAGAGACCCCCTTGGTCTTGCAAACTTTATATGCCCCATACAGGGGAATGTCAGGGCCAAGAAGTGGAAGTTAGTGGGAAGGGATAAGGGTGGGTGGAGGATATAGGGGACATTAGGGATAGCCTTTGAAATGTAAATGAAAAAATATCTAATAAAATAATTAAAAAAAATAAATCTGTTTTGTGCCATTAGAATGTAAGTCCAAGCCTACCGTGATGCTTGGGCATCTGCAAAAATTCCCTTTAGTAAAACAAAACTTTAATAGCTGCATTTTAGTGTCAGACAAACATCAGTGTTCTCCTTTCAGGAAGAGCTGTTAATTTCTTTAAAATGTTAAACTGAATGCCATTAACATGAGTTGCCCTAGGAACTAGTCTTATGAAATTAAAAGCAGTGGATTCATCTTTGGCACCAAATGGTACTGTGTTGCAGCCTTGCTACTTTTCTTAATTTCACTGACTACAGGCTGGCTTCAGTCATGAGTGTGTGACTCATGTAGCCGACCAGCATTGAGATTTATGGAAAGCCAGCAAATCCTGCCAATAGTAGACATTTGTACTTCAATGACTGTTGTCAGAATTACTGATCAGAGCTCAATTGTTTGTAAATAATAGCAGCCAGGTACACACTTTTTCAAACTGAGTTTGAAAAACTAAATGACATAATTACCTAGCTGTCTATTGAGGTTCTTCAACATTTACTTGCAGGCCACAGTTCACATATCAAACTCATCACTTCAAATGTTCTGCATCCTTATAGCAAATGGTTATAAATTGTAAGTGTGTTTCATTGTGTGTGTGTCTCTCTGTGTCTCTGTGTGTGTGTTCATGCATGTGACATGCAGAAGGCAGAGAAAAACCTTCAGTGCTATTTAGCAGCCATTTTACTCTTTATTTGAGATAGGGTCTCTCACTTGCCTATTCTGTCTAATAGGTGAGGCTAAATGGTCTGTGAGTTTGAGGTGATTACTTATCACTGGACTATGTGCTTAGAAAATCCAAAATGCAGTAGGTGAAATCCCTGACTCAACATGAGTACAAAGAAGTAATTTGATATTGATACTGCCACAAATAACTAGATAACAGTGCTCAAAAAGAGATATTTTATAGTACCATAAAGTAACTCTATAAATAAACCTGGAATAAATTTTAAGGCATTAATATATAAAATTAATATTTTAAACTGAATAATAGAATTTTCCTGACAGAGGTAACAAATAAATTTCCTTCAATTTTAAGCAATAAAAATCTCAGCAAAAATAAAGCTGTGACTATCCCTAAATTAACTTTCTAGTTTAAGCAATATAATTTAAAACTAAGAGGCAGTTTTTAGTGAAATATTTGAATGTGAATCCAAAGTGTATATTGATGTTCAAAAGAACAGTAAAAAAAAAAAATCTTAAAAAAATAACAGAGTGCAAAGTTTGTATGTTGAGATTTATGAAGGTGCTATATAACAAAGACATGGAGATAACAAATAAAACCACAAGCGAAAAATAATAAAAGGGTAAGAAGGGACTCAAAAAATAAATTAAATAAACTAAATATCAATAGATTAAAATGAATCTTATGTTCTCTTTGCCATGATTCTTTGAAATAACTTTTAGGTAGACTGTAGAACTTAAATTAAAATAAATTTAAGTATTATATGAATTGTAGCACTTTTCTAAATTTAGGTAAGCAAGTGTGTTAATCAGTGTGATTTTTTTTTTTAATATATTGAGATGACAGAACATATACTCCCTTGGGAAGAAGTCTCAATTAGGAATAATATACATTGTCTTAGTCTTTAAACATGTCTGAGATGATTTTTCTTAATTGGTAGGAAGATGCAAACTGATGTTAGCAATACATTTCCTACTCTAGGCCCTGAAATTAATGAAAATGAGGGCAAAATGAACAGCAGTAGGCATGCATTAATTCATGACTCTCTGCTTTCGTTGTGGATTTGCTGTGATGTGATGCTTCGGTTCTCTTTCAAGGCACACATATAGGTGTTGAGTTCTTCTGACTAGGCACTATTTTCACAAGTTTCCATCTGCTATTCCAAAATCCTTTAAATTAATAAACCTATTAGTGAAGGGAGAATTCTTAAGCTCTAATCAGTTTCCAAACTTCACCTGTAAACATTGCTGCCTGGAGTGCTGAGATTTTTACATATAAGACTCAAAGGGACACTTCATACCCAAATCAGAAGAGTCTAACATTCAACAATTCATAAAATCTTTAACATAAACAAAACAAAACAAAAACAATACTTGTAAGCTTTGATGGACACTTGAGTATGAGCAAACAAGGACAGGAAAGAAGAAACAATCAGTCTAGATCATTATAATTTGAAGCAAGCACCCATGAGTCATCTGGTGACAGCCAGTTGGCAGTTGGCAACAAGAAGTAATTATGAGTCTTTTGCTTATTGATTTCAGGAATCTTCACTGCAACTAGTTCCTGTTAACTGCAAGAACACCAGTTAGCCTCACAAGCCTCTTAACTATCATGGACTTCATGTCATCACCCTGGTGCTAAAGGAAAGTTTACTTTTCTTTACTTTTTTTCAGAGATAGGGTTTCTCTGTGTAGCCCTTGCCTTCTTGGAACTCACTCTGTAGACCAGGCTGGCCTTGAACTCAGAAATCCACCTGCCTCTGCCTCCTGAGTGCTGGGATTAAAGCAGTGTGCCACCCCTGCCCAACTGAAAGTTTGCTTTTCTAATTGAAGGTTATTCTATCTGAATTACAGTCCCTATGTATACACAGCTAAGAAGAATATATACATGACAACCTACTATGAAGTGAAATTTTCTGCAGAGACCTGAGGAAATAGTAGGACATAGACATAGGATATTGAGAGTTTTCCCAAACATTCTGGTTTGAGTGTATTTATATCCAATGAAAATGAATTCTATTCTTGGTGCCACTACATACTCTGTAGTATTTGACTAGCAAACACAGACACCATGAGTTCTAAAACTTGACTACTTTGTGTATGGAAACATTTTTGTTTGTTCTTTCAGATAGGGTGTCATAGAGTCTATGCAGGTCTAGGACAGTCTATGCAGCTGAAGATGATGTTTAATTTCTGATATATCTTCTATTATCTCCTGATTTTGGATATTACAGCTGTGTACCACCTTGCCCCATTTTTGGTGCTAGGGATAGAATCCCAGGCTTTATGTATGGTAGGCAAGTATTCTAGGCAAGTACCCTAAGCAAGTACTCTACCCACTACTCCACACCTTCACACTCTAAAAATCATAATTTAAAATAACTTAAGATTTATCACCTTAAATCAGAGTGAGAACTTTATTTGTGTCATTAGGTTTTTTTTTCTAAATATGGAACAACAAAAATAAAAGTCTCATTAAGACATTGCTGGTCATTTGGTTATGCTAAAGATGTGATTATATCATTTTCTATAAGCAAAAGCTGTAAAGAGTACTTTTGGATTTTGACATTTTGAAACCAAAGATGATTTGGGACTTGGAAGTACTGTAAAGCATATTTTTTGATACATTTTTACTCAGAATACAGAAATATACTGCAGGATATTGAACATCCATTTGCATAGCAGAATACTTATTATGCTTTTCCTATCAAAAAACATTCTAAAGATCTGAACTCCAGTCATAATTTCTTGATTTACTTGTAAATTGCCTAACTCTTTTAAATTTTTTTTATAATTATTAGCTATTTTCTTCATTTACATTCCAAATGCTATCCCCAAATCTCCTTATACCCTCCCTTCACCCTGCTCCCCAATCCATACCCACTCCTGCTGCCTGGCCCTGTCATTCACCTGTACTGTGGCATATGATCTTCACAAGACCAGGGCCTCTTCTCCCATTAATGGACAACTAGGTCATCCTCTGCTACATATGCAACTAGATACATAGTTCTGGGGGGTACAGGTTAGTTCATATTGTTGATTCTCCTATCAAGTTGCAGACCCCTTTAGCTCCTTGGGTACATTCTCTAGCTTCTTCATTAGGGGCCCTGTGTTCCATCTGATAGATGATTGTGAGCATCCACTTCTGTATTTGCCAGGCATTGTCTGTACAACAAGAAATTCAAGTCTCTGAAGAAAGAAATTGAAGACCTCAGAAGCTGGAAAAGTCTCCAATGTTCATGGATCCTCGGGATTAAAATAGTAAAAATGGCCATCTTATAAAATAGCATACTAATCCAATGCAATTCCCATCAAATTTCCAATTCAATTCTTCATAGAGATAGAAGGAACACTTCTCAAATTCATGTGGAATAACAAGAAACCTAGGTTGAGATATGGGCCCTCCCACCAATCTCCAAAATTTTAACCCAGAATGGCTCCTGTCTAAAAGAAATGCAGGGACAAAGAGTAGAACAGACTGAAGGAAAGGCATCCAGAGAATGCCTCAACTAGAGAGCCATCCCATGTTCAGACATGAAACCCAGACACTATTACTGATATCAATAAGTACTTGCGACAAGCGGCTAGTATAGCTATTCCCTGAGAGGATCAGCCAGAGCCTGACCAATACAGATGAAAATGCTTGCAGCCAACCATTGGACTGAGCGCTGGGACTCTGATGAAAGAGTTGGGGGAGTGTCTGGAGGAGTTAAAGGGGATTGTAGCCCTATAGGAAGAAAAACAATCTCAACTAACCATACCCTCCAGAGTTCCCACAGACTATACCATCAACCAAAGAGTACACATGCAAGGACCGATGGTTCCAGCTTCATATGTAGCATTGGATTGCCTTATCTGGCATCAATGGGAGGGGAGGCCCTTTATCCTATGGAGTCTTGATGCTCCAGCATAGGGGGGATGCTAGAGCAGTGAGGCGAGAGTGGGTGTGTGGTGGGGGAGCACTCTCAGAGAGGCAAGGGAGGAATAGTATAGGGGTATAGAATAGTGGAGGAGAAAACAGGAAGGGTGATATTTGAAATATAAATAAAGTAACTGATAAAAAAGAAGCATGATATAGAACTGTATATTAGTATGTTTTCTGTTCAAAGGACTCAGATAGTATTCTATGTGTGGTGGTATAAAAATCAATATGGGATGGATAATCCTAGTTTAATCATTTTAAGAAGAAATTATTCTGGGAATGAAGTAGGGGAAGGATGGAAAGATCCCATTGATAGGAGTGAAAATGGAAGATGCTGTTTATACTCTCCATCTGTACCATGATAAATACTAGCTCCTTTTGTAGTGAGGCTAATACTGGACACTCAGTATCAGATAGCATTGTGGTAAGTTTTTCCTTAGGCAACATGACCAAACATATCTTCACTCTAAAGCAAAAAAGATAGGCTAATATAAGATTACCATCAATGTGCATCTAGAGTTATATTGGACCCTCTTAGAGAGAAATATGGGTGAGAGTTGACTTGCATGTTTAGGGGTAACTCAAAAATACTTTTATTACCAAAGCTCATCTAAGCAAGGATGATGAGTGACAAAAGAAGAAACATTGGAGCTCTTTGTGTGATTGGCAGGCAGCTCAAGAAATTGAGGGGAAAAATCCCTGCTTAGCATTCCTTATTGATTGTATAATCTAGTAGAGTGACTTTACATATAGTTAGCTTCAAAGACTTCCTGGGATTTGTCAATTATTTATGGCTTGAATCTCAAGGATCCTGCCTTCATAACTTCTAGAGTATAAATGCCCTTAGCTTCAGAACAGTCAGTTACAGTTCATAGGAAATTGCTACACAGCACTGATATCAGGAGTTTTCTATTGATTATTTCTTTAGTACCTTGTCTGTAGTACTGATCAGTTAGACATTTGCTACTAAAATCTTCATTTTTTGGTGCTCATTCTCATAAGAGTTTTCATGAAAGCCCTTCATGAACCAATATTATTATACTCTCCCTTCATACTTGCTTAGGGCAAATGATACATCATTTGTTAATGCTTAAAAATGAACGCATATCATACCAGTCTTGAGCACCCTCATTTCACACATAATAGAGGATGGTTTGTCTCATTTTTAAAGTTGACACAACTTCTAATCACTTAAGAAGAAAAATATCATTGAAGAGTTGATTATCTAGATCAGTTTGTCCAGTGGGCATATCAATGGGATATTATCTTGACTGTTGTAATTGTTATGGAAAGGCATAGTTTGAAGGCAGATGATTTGCACTGGGTTATGTAAACAGTGTGCAGAGCACTAAGTGGGTAGCACCCATTCTCTCACTCCCTGCTATTGACTGAAAATATTTTCAGTTGTTTCATATCCATGTCTTGACTTTGCTGATGTGATGGACTATAACTTAAAATTGTAGCTGAATTAATTCTTTCTCTTCCATGTAACTTTTTATCAAGAGGATTATGTCAAATCAACAAGAATGAAGCTAGAACAACACTATTTGGGGCCATCCTTGCACAATTCTTTGATGAAACTCTAGTGACTGCTTTATTGGGCTAACAGATCAATTCATTATCTACAAATTAAGTCAATTTTTTTCTCTGTCATTTTCTAGCAAGATTCTCTCTCTCTCTCTCTCTCTCTCTCTCTCTCTCTCTCTCTCTCTCTCTCTCTCTCTGTGTGTGTGTGTGTGTATTGTCTCAAGACAATTTTCAATTTTCTCTGGTGCAACATGTGGCAATGATGTGATTTTTAAAAATGTTTATAGGATATTTTCTTTATTTAATTTTCAAATGTTAACCCCTTTCCTGGATTCTCCTCTAGAAACCCCTTATACCATTCTCCCTACCCCTGCTTCTATGAGTATGCTCCCCCATATCCATCCACTTCTGCTTTCATGTCCTCACATTCCTCTACACTGGGGCATCATGCCTCCCAGGACCAAGGGCTTCTCCTCCCATTGATATCTGACAAGGACATCTTCTGCTAAATATGTGGCTGGAGCCATGGGTACCTCCATGTTTACTCTATTTTGAAATACTTCCCCATTAAACTTGGTTGTGTCTTCTTGTCATACACATGCTTGGCTACTCATGCATTATGCTTATCTTCTACCATGCATGAAGAAGAACCAATAAATTGCAGACACATTTTGGACCAAATCAGGTCAGTCCCAGAATCATTTCATATTATTGGTACATTTCCTAAAAATATGTATGTATTAAGTCCCATAGCCATGTGTTCTGTCTATACCAGGGCTTAGTGCCATAAGCTGAATATATTTTTGGTGTATAATTATTCACTACTAGTGAGGCGGACTTTCTCTAGAAAGTCACGCACTTGGGTTAAAATTTTTCCATTGATATACATCTGAAAATATAGAAAACAGCTTACCTAACACTGACACCTTCATGGAAGTCCATAGTAAGTTGCATTGTATAAATCCTCACATGGGTATTACTTAATATGAAATCTGAACTAGAGTTGCATTAATTTTTGAAGAATAGCATATGTATGTCATAAAGCATGTACCTGTAATCCAACATTAATGAATGTTACATTCATCCCAAAATTTTCTTTTGAAAGTCTTCCAATATATTTGTTGTGATCTAAAGGAAACTTCATAGTTTGAGTCAATATTCCTCATGGCATGCAAATAATGTCCTTCTTTCTTATAGTTAATCTAAGTCAAAGAATTGTTTTGTATTGTTGGTACATTTCCTAAAAATATGTATGTATTAAGTCAAATTTCCTGCATTTATAATTTTTATATAAGTAGACGTGGTGGTACATGCATGTAGTTTCAGAACTCATATACCAAGGTTTAAGTATCACAAATGCAAGGCTAACATTTTTATAAGAGTTTGGAAGATTAAACTCAGGTCCTCACATTTGCAAGTCAAGCACTTTACTGATGGAGCCATCCCTGTAGCCCTAAATCCAGTTCATACTAAAATTCCTTAACATCTCTCTATTTCTGAGGAGATATAAGTTTGCATAAGTCTGATAGCTACATAGTTCAGCGACAATGCTTTTGGTCAGGTTGTCTGTGAGAAGAAATTATTTCTGTGAATATAAAAATGTGATTTCAGTTTAATATACCAATAGTATTCTATACATTTGACTGACCTTGAACTACCCTAGATAAATGTTTTCACACATTTATGTCAGTATTGAAATTTAATAGGAAGTACTTCAGCTGAAAATAAGTAACACCTATGGTATAAAGCTGTTCCTTCACTTTCAAAGTTTTTTTTCAAGGAAGCTAGAGAGTCCCAAGGCAATCAAATCAGAAAGATCAGTGGTGTGAACTTCATAGGGATGGACAATCTTAAACCTATGAGGAACAATGAGGAGATTTATAGAGAGATAAAAATGTAGATGTGTGTAACACAGGATTCAAATTTCTGAATTCCTGAGCATAGTGGCTTATGATTGCTATCCCAACATTAGAATGTTGGATATTGTTCATCCTTGCTATTGTTGGATATTGGCTCATCCAGTATTGAGCACTCAGAGGCAGAATGATCAGAGTTTTGCCCACAGGCTGGGCTACATCATAAACTGTGCCTCAAAAGACCATCTCTTACATATAATTTTATCTATAAGATTCAGAATCACACATGTGAATTCTACAAAATTAAATCTTCTGCATTTCACGAATTCTTTATCTGTGGCTCTGGCTCCTTATTTTTATAACATTACAAAAGTACAATAGAGTAATTGATAATCTTTATGTCCTAGTCTCCAAACTATGAAAGATACAGAAAAAAAATAAGCTATTAAAAATGGAATGTATATTAAAGAACACATAATATAGTCAATAATATAATATCCAGGATTATTTCAGCACATTTCACACTCAAATTTTATATATAAATTTATTAGTAATCACAGCAATACCAGATTTTGATGTCTCATGCATGTTTTCATAAATGTTATATATTAATATATTCACCATATAGATGAATATTCAGAATTCTTGAAATAAAGCCAGATAATGTTCTCTAAGACTGAATGCTGATGTCATAAATATTATCTTTGACTATTTTGCATAAGAGAGCTCTGAGCAATCAACTTTGGTGTGTCCATGTTTCATAGCTGGCTGCAGAATATAAGGCATGTAATCAGAACTTTCACATTATTTTATTCTCTTAACAACATAGATTTGAGATCGTTGGATACATGAATATATTCTTTAAGTAAAGACTATTAGACTATCAAGCTTTGCCTTTAATAGGGATATAACATTTCCAAATTATTTTTAGACATATTCTATTTCTAGATAGTGAGAGTTGAACTCAAACTCTCCCAATAAGAGGTAGCTTCATAAAAGTTGTTTTATTTTTGCATCAGTGGTTTACAAAAAAGAAATCAGTATTTTCCTGATTTCCTTAATTAAAAGAAAAGCAACATGGAGTTTTTGAAGGCACTCAGTGTGCAGATGCTCAGACTTATACACTTCTAGTCTGTTCTGCAAGCAGTCCATGATGTTGAAAAGTGAATTAACTTTCTCAATTTCTAGTTTTCTTCCTCTATAGATGATCTAGAAGATTGATTATTCAAAGGCATTAAAAAGATGTAATGTGTAACTATACAAGTATGCTGAGTATATCCTATAAAACTTAAGTGGTTACTTTCTATTATTTTTAATCTCTTATCTTCTTTAACAACTTCAGTTTAATTACATTTGGATAAATACTGCTGCAATTTAAAGTCCTGGGGGAGAAAAATAGCTTTGAGTTGTGGAAGTATATTTAAATTAATCGAGGATTATAGTTAGAAATGGCTGATATGTCTGGTTCTTTAAAATAAAAAACATTTATATCATATATGAGTCACACATAAAGGATTCCATTATATACTCAAACATGTACCTTCTATGTTTTAATCAAACTAAAGCCCTTCTCTTTTCCCACCTACTGCAGCTAAATCCCTTGATCTTTCCATCTTGGGGATTTCTAATTCCATTTCTTATTTTCACTTTTAATAATACAGTAAATTTCCTTAGAGTTGCTTACAGAAGCACAGTGGGGGTGATTATTTACAGGAACATGGGCATTTTAACAGTAACTACTCCACTGGGGCGGGGGGAGTGTTTCTCCTTTAGTAACTGTTAGTCGCATATATATCCTCCAGGAAGTGGGCAGCCTTGATAGTTCACCTCCCTCATCGATGTTGATGAGCCCAGTTTTGTGCAGATATTATTCATGAAATCACAATTGTTAGAAGTGTAAGAGATACCATGGTCATACCATGTACTTCCTGGAAGAGATTACACCTTCTAGCTACTAGATTCGTTCTACCCTTCTTCCATTATGTTTCCTGAGACTGGGAAGGAGTCAGATAGATGCCTCATTTTCAGGTGAGAATTCAATGATTTTTTTGTCCTGTACTTTGTAAGTCTGGATCTTGTCATGACTGTGATTTAGTCTCTAAATTGATCTCTCTGGATAGCAGTGACAAGCTTCATAAAAAGTCACTTTTCAAGACAATTGTCTGTAGGGAGGTTATATGGCTAGGGCCAAGGGAGAAATTGAGACAATAATGTTCCTCCCCAGTGTGAGAGCAGGGGTATGGTTCTGACTGGAAAAGAATCTATTTAAGCAGAGTATTGCTGGAGCCATTCCCCAGCTATGTAACTAGTGTCACAAGAATAGGACTGAAAGGCTGGAAAGGGCATCATCAAGTACACCATTCTTCTGTTCACTAAGAGATTGTTTCTTCCAGGGATTTAAAAAAAAAAATGCAATGCTTAAATTTCCTTGTTCAATTTCTGGATAAAGAAGTGTCTAGGGAATTAGCAGTTTACACTTCTGCATGTCTGAGATTCCAGAGATACTTAAATCACAAGTAAACTCACATGACCACTATATTAATCCCGTGATAGATTCATACTATGGTGGCAACATTGAGTCCAATGGACAATGAACACTGGGGCGTATCATGTCCTTGATCCCTTTTTTTCCTCAGAACATTCCTGAAGCCTTTATTCTCTGCCTGCCTGCGATCACACTATGAACTACCCCTTTTCTCCATCACGTCCTTGACAAATTGGATTGGAACTACATTAAATCATGTTTCTTTAAAGCATTTCTCACAAATGTCTGATAACTGAATCTCTAAGGCATAACAGAGGATTGATATTTTGGAATGGGATATTAGTTTCTGGGAATGATATTTCCAATGCCTTAAATAGATTGTCTACTTGACAGGGCCTGGAATCACTTACAAAGAACTTTCTCTGCATGTTTGTGAGGTATCTTCTATACTGACTGAATTGTGATAGCAAGGTCTACCCTAAATGTATATGATATCATTTCCTGGATTGAGGTTCCCAACTGAATAAACAGAAGAAAGGTAACTCAATAAAAAAAGAATGAAAGAGAACTAAATAAAACGAAGAAAGATAATTAAATTTAAAAAAAAAGTATCTTCCTAGTTGAGAAAGGGGCAGAGACGGCTCCTGACAACTTCTGTCCTTATTCTTGTCCTTCACCTTCTTTACCCATCGACACATCTGCTTGGTCCACAAATAATTATTTTAACTCTGCCTTGAGAAATGAGAGAGAGCTCAGGTAACATTATCCATTTGCTAGATTATTTGACTTGGCAGTCTTGTACCTATTCCCATAACAGCAAATATGTGGTAATTAAAAATTAAATGTGCTGCATTATTACAAGGCTGTTGTAATTACATTGCATTGAAAACTGCTTACCTGCAAGAAGGACTAATATCTCTTATGCTGGAGAGCTGTGGGATATTTCTATTTGTTGTGTGCACATCTCTTACCACTTTCTAGACCATCAACTTTGATTTTCCACTTATGGGGTTTATGTACGTAATTTATGTATGAATTGTTTTTGTAAATGAGATATGTGATTTTCTTCACATTAATTCAACAGCCTTTCCACTGAGTGGAAATGAATGTTTTTGAAAGTATCTTCTGTGTGTTTGAATTTGTTGGACAAATTCAGTTCTAGTATTTGTAAAAACTAAGATGATATTTTACTTTGACTTAACAAGTATTATACTTAGAAGTGATTTATCCTTATTTAATAATACGTAAGTTTCAAAGAAGTGCCATGGGCATAGCTGTTAGACATAACAATTCATATATTGGAGTAACAAACAGAAAACTCATAAATCCTCAGTACCTTAACTCCTGCATATATAAAATTAGGGTGAAGTAGTTTTTATCCAATAGCATACTAGTAGAATGCTGGAGATGTATAAAACAAGAAAAGATAGGACAAAAGGGAAAATTAAGTGTTTCAGTTAGCTTTTCTGTTGTGATAAAAAATAATGTAGAGCAAATTAGGTAAGGGAAAGATTTATTTAAACTTTGACTTCCAGGTCATAAACAATCAGAGAGAGAAATCAGGGCAGGAACTAAAGAAGAAACCACAGAGGAATGGTGCTGGTTGGTGAACACTCAGTTTGCTTTCTTATATATTCAATGCCTACCTGTTCAGGACCTGGTACAGCCCACAATGGGTGGGTCTTTCTCACATCAGTCTTGATTCAAGACAATATCTCACAGGTGTGGCTATTGGCTAATGCTTCAAGATTGATTACCTCTTTCCAGGTGGGTAAAAGTCAATTTGATAATAAATGTTAACCAGCACACAAAAGGAATAAATATGAAACCTTGGTGAAAAGACTGGAGACTAATCCTGCGTACCTCTAAAGGTAAAGTGGCAATTTATTTATAATAACAAATTGTTACTAATGGTCAGAAAATGTGCTAGGATCTAGTTTCTCCTTTTCAGAAGATATGTACATTTGCACGTATATAAGGGGTACACATTCACTGTCAATGTGCACATATTGAGGGAGCATAGCCATGGCCTTTGCACTTTTAATTTGTTATTAGGCAAGATTTGTAACTTACTTGGAACTTGCCAAGCAGAGTAGGTATGCTAGTGAGCCCTGGGCATCTGCACTGGAATTACAAGCGTATGTCATCACACTTGATATTAGCTTATGTGAGTTCTGATGTTCCGGTCTTTGTGCTTGAATAAAAGCAGATTACTGATTCACCTATCTCTATAGAACAAGATATATCTTACTTTGTGTCTTTCTTTCCTTCAAAATATTCTTTTGTCCATTCTTTGACCTAGTCAGAGAAATATGTCTATATGCAGAATCAGTCATGAAATCCTGGTGTCTATTTTGAAGATAGGTAAAGTAAGCCCACTAAAATTTGATTCTGGACCTACAACATTCTAATTCTCTGTAATTTAGGGCATTGAAATTAATTAATCAACCCCGTAGAATCTGTAACACAGGCAAGGGAGGTTTTTTTTTTTTTTTTTTCCTTTGAGAAATTTAGCTCACAAAATTTAGTCAAAGTAATCATTTCTGATGCCAGATGTGTAGAACATTTTTACAGTTTTTAACAAACACCATATTATCCTAGATTACAAATCCTTTCAAGTTTTAACTACACTAATTCAGTGCAGACCTCATGAGTTTAGTTGCTGAGGCCCACAGGGCTGCTCTATTTCTGATGCAAATTTGAGATAGTGAGTTCACAGTTTGCTACATTTATAGTTTGATTAAATGCCAAGTCTTCATGGCTCTTTCAGCAAGATTTACAATCTGATGAAATGGCTCAAAGAAAATTAGGGAAGCACTCCCTGAAACATAGGTGATTTTCTTCACTACGGTTTCCAAAATTCATCATTAGGGCTTTACAGCAGATCATTACATAATGTTGATTGTCAAAATCATTGACCAATAATGATTTATTCATTCTCCCTCCTCCTCATCTCAAATTTAGGTACATGGGAATGGCTCCAATTATCTAATCACAAATTGTTTCCTTTAAGCAGACAGCCATTTCACCCACTGGGGTTTTATTAATATAAACCCATCACCATAGACACAGGTGCAATTAAATTATGTGATTATTATCAACTACAGATGATCTATTCATTTTCATACTCTGGATACTATGTATGTGATTAAGATTATCAATTTCATATTATCTATAATCACCTATGAATGTGTTTTGGATGGGACAAGTTGAGGAGGGAAGATTCACCATGATGTGAGTAGCAATATTATATAACTGTACAAAAGAAGAAATATAGTTTAGTACCAGCATACATATTTTTACCTGATTTTTGATTGTGGAGAGTGTGACAAGCTGCCTCAAGTCCTGTCACCATGAATGCACAATGAGATGGCCTATACACTCAAACTGTGAGTCCCACAATTCCTTCTTTGATTCCTCTTTGTTGGGTGTTTCCTTATAGCCTAGGAGAAACTTAGCTAATACATTAAGATTTCAAGAACTATGGATAAACACTGAGATTGTGTTTCATAGGATTTTCTTCTAATTCAGGATGTTTCAGGAGTGTTAGAAGATCTGTTATGAGAATTCCAGGCAGAACAAACAAGTTTTTCTTATATATTAATATAATAACATATATGTAGATGAGTAAATAAAAATGCATACAATATTTATAGAATAAAAATTTTACATATGAATAAAAAATGGAGTATCTTTAATTTGAATAACTTAACATTTTATATAATAAGTTATTTCATCAGAATGTGACACACTTGGAAATTAGTAACAGAAGTATCACTCCAAAATTCAATTTAAGGTAATTAGTAAGACATAAAGGAGATTTTTAAATGCAGTGACATATTCTGAGGTGTTATAGGATAATACAGTTGAAAACATTTGTGAAAAGTTCAATTTCTGTGGAAACATAAAATATGAAAAAAAAGTCAGTAAAAGAAAGTCTATGATGTAATTGAAGTGACTAGTTTAACCAGCAAAAGCTAGATATCCACCTAGTGGAAAAAGCAGATCTTCATTTCTCTCAGTATCTAAATAGAAATACAGAATACTTGGGCACTTCAATAACCACAAGGCTAAAAACTAACATGTAAGAGGAAGTCCTTGAGACATCATTACATTGAGCATGAATATTTACCAGATACCCAAATTAAAAAAAAAAAAGAAGAAGAAGAAGAAGAAAAGAGAAAAAAAAGAAAAGAAACTTCAAGAACAAAGAATTAGTAGATTTTACTTTATTTGCTTATGTGTATAGGTGCACTTGTACTTTTGGATGAAGTGTCCTATTTGCTTACCTGTTGTTTTGTTAAAGATAATGAATAGAAGCAATATACGGAAAAACAGATCTATTTCACCTTATACTTTACAGTCCATCACTGAGGGAGCTGTGAACAGAAATCCAAGGCTGATACCAGAAGGCGGAATCTAAAGCAGGGACCACAAAAGATTGCGGCTTTACAATTGCTAGCTTGCTCAGCTGCTTTTCTTATACATTCCAGGACGACCTAACCAGGGGCTGAGCAAACATGCCTAAGTTAGCAAGCAAAAAATGCTCTGCAGACATGCTCACAGGCTAATCTGATACAGACAATTTTTTCAGTTGAAATGCCTTCTTTTGAAGTATGTAAAGTTGGCATGTTAATGTACATGTGTGGAAATGAGGAGATCAGAGGTAGACATCAGGAGTTTTCCATACTTACTTTGTTGGGGGGCTATGTGTGCCTATGACAGCCTGGTTGAACTCTGGCCTAGAACCCCAGAGACCTGGTTGGTGACTTCTGCCTATGAGGGACTACAAGTGTTCGACCACACCCTTTGTGCTCCTGGCTCCTGTCACAACTACAGCCTCCCACAGCCCCCCACCGAGAGCTGTGTGACCATCTGTCATACAGGGCAATGCCCCAAGTCCCTGATATTCTATTTGGACTCAACCGCCACAGTTACCTAGAAATAGCCAGGTAAGCCCTGCCCACTATAAAAAGGGGCTGTTTGTGCGCTCCTCCCTCTCTTACTCACATTCTCTCTTGCCCTCTTCTGTTGGGGTCTCTCACCTCCACTAACCACTCTCCCTCTAAACATTATATTGCACCCCCTACAGACGCACAGGATTGCTACTGAGAAGACCTCCCCAGATCTCCCAGAATGCAGCATCGTCAGACTGCCCTACAGCGTCATCACCACCCACTGTCGCCGCCCACTGTGGCTCAGACAAACCACTAACGTCATCTCTGCCCACTCGCTCGAACCTGCCTTCCAGATAAACATCTCCGCTCAAGATCGGACTGCACGGCAGACAGAGAGAGTTTCTCAAGGGGACACAAGAGCGGGATTAGAATTCTTCCTTGTCCAATTAATAAAAATCATGCTCTGACCAGCCCAAACCTACAGGGCATTCATTTTCCTTTTGCAGCCTATCCTCCTTTAGGATGTTAAGCTCTTCAGTAAGAACCAAGTCCAAAGTGTTTTCTGCCCATGCAGATACACACACTCTTCGTCCCCCTCTCTCCACCTTCCTTTCTTCCCTCTCTATGTGATGCTAGCAAACATAAGAAGGAGACACTTGCAAAAAGCAAACCAACTAAGAATTAATACCTTATTATATAAGTTCTGCACACCAAGACACAAGGGTACCCAGAAAGCAATCCCCATTGTCTGGTACTATGTGAACACACATTTATGTTCACTGCTTATGTTTCCAGTTATGAATTTATAAATGTTAAGAAATTATTTGAAGCTGGTCATGGTGGCGCATGCCTTTAATCCCAGCACCTGGGAGGCAGAGGCAGGCAGATTTCTGAGTTCAAGGCCAGCCTGCTCTACAAAGTGAGTTCCAGGACAGCCAGAGCTATACAGAGAAACCCTGTCTCGAAATCCCCCCCCCCCCAAAAGGAAATTATTTCAGAAAATAGAAGGGTGAACACCAATGAATTTAATCAGACAGCTGAATCTAAAAGAAAAGGATAAAAGAAAGGAAGAAGAAAAGAAAGAAAAGTTAGACATACAAATATACAAAGAGGTATGCAAGAGAGAGAGTGTGTGTGTGTATGTGTGTATGTATGTGTGTGTTTATGTGTTTGCATAGACATGTCTAGATGCATGGGTGATATGTGTATGCATGAATTTGTGTGTATTATCTATACTTGTTTGTAGGTTTTACTTGTGTGTATTTGGATATGTACATACATATTTGTATGTGTGTGTGTGTGTGTGTGTGTGTGTGTGTGTGTGTGTGTGTTTGTGTGTGTATGGTTATTGGGGTCCTGTGTCTGCTCCACCACAGGGCATGGCTGATGGGAAGGCAGGACACTAGTTTTTTGACCAAGCTTACCCCACATTGTCACAGGGTGAATGTCAGGCGATGAGGAAGCCTTAGGACGCTGCTCCCCATTTAGGCTAGTACCTGGGATATAATTGTTTCTACCTCTTCAGTGATTGGTTACAAGCACACATAATTACACCCAGATTTTCATATGTGCACTTAGGATCCAAACTCAAGTCTTTATGTTTGCATGTCAAGCATTTATACCGTTGAGATATCCTCCTGGTCTCATATTGACTATGTGGGAGGATAGACCAGGAGGGAAGCAACAACTAGGTTGTAAAATAAATAAAATAAAATAAAAAACTATTTCTTTGAGATCAAATAAATCCAATTGCTTTTGCCAGGGTATTTTATTACAACAGGAAAAGATACTAAGACAAAGTTGCCAGCATCAGGGAAATGCTTAAAAGTGTTCATTATGTTTGTGTTTCCCAAGTTTGTGTTCTCTGGTATGAGATTGAAGGACTTGGTTAATACCATTTTTATGCCTTTTATTTTGTCAGAATTGCTCTCAATTTTCTCAGAAATGAGTAGAATTATCTTGCTATTTATTTCATTTGTAATTCTGGTGCAAATTATTAAAAACTTAAATAAATTTATTATCATTGGTAATCAATTGAATTGATACTTTCCTCTTTCTTTTGGGGGAGTTAATTTTTATTAAACTAATAAAATTTATTTTAAAATATAGAGCTTAGTATTGTCATTTTTCTAAGACATCAAAATAATTTATAATAATTAAATGCCTCTTAAATATACATGATATCTTTTGAAGCTAAAAGTAATATACACTCAAACAGTTTTAAAAATCTATTTGGAACATTAAACATGATAGAAGTAGAAAAAATTCTCTTCTGAAGTCATCTATGAAAGAAATTTTTGACAAGAACCTGATTAGACAGAAACAATTCCATCTCCAAGGGAGGACACACAGATCAACTGTGACTTCATAGAATGAATTGCGTAGTGTTCATTCTGTTTCTATTTTGTTCAATAGTTTGAAAAAGTATTGGTATTAGGTCTTCTTTTAAGGTCTGATAGAATTCTGCACTAAAGCCATATGGTTCTGAGCTTTTTCTGGTTGGGAGATTTTAATGACTGCTTATATTTATTTAGGAGTTATGGGACTGTTTAGATCATTTATCTGATCCTGATTTAGTCTTGGTACCTGGTATCTGTCTGGAAAATTATCCATTTTATCCAGATTTTCCAGTTTTGTTGAGTATAGGCTTTTGTAAGGATCTGTTGATGTTTTGAATTTCCCCAGCTTCTGTAGTTATGTCTCCCTTTTCATTTCTATTTTGATAATTTGGATACTCTCTGTGCCCTCTGGTTAGTCTGCCTAAAGTTTGATCTATCTTATTGATCTTCTTAAAGAACCAGCTCTTGGTTTTGTTGGTTCTTTGTATAGTTCTTTTTATTTTTTTTTTCTACTTGGTTGATTTAAGCCCTTACTTTGATTATTTTCAGCCTTCTATTCTTCTTTGGTGTTTTTGATTCTTTTTGTTCTGGAGCTTTCAGGAGTTCTTTTAAGTTGTGAGTTTATGCTCTTTCCAGTTTCTTTGTGGTGGCAGTCAGAGCTATGTGTTTTCTTCTTTGCACTGCTTTCATTGTATCCCATACTTTTGGGTATATTGTGCCTTCTTTCTTTATTTCTTCACTGACCAAGTTATCATTGAGTGGAATGTTGCTCAGCTTCCATATGTATGTGGACTTCCTGTTGTTTTTGTTTCTATTGATGACCAGCCTTAGTCTGTGATCTGACAAGATGCATGGTATTATTGCAATTGTCTTGTATCTGTTGAGGCCTGTTTTGTGACAAATTCCATGGTCAGTTTTGGAGAAGTTACCAAGAAGTTCTGAGAAGAAGTTATGTATACTCTTTGGTTTAGGATTAAATGTTTTGTAGATATCTGTTAAAACCATTTGGTCCATAACTTCTGTTAGTTTCAATGTGTCTCTGTTTAGTTTGTGTTTGTCATGATCTGTCCATTGATGAGAATGAGGTGTTGTCTCCCACTATTATTGTGTGAGACTTAATGTGTGCTTTGAGCTTCAGTAAAATTTCTTTTATGAATGAGGTTCCCTGTACATTTTGAGCATAGATTTTCAGAATTGAAGGCTTTTCTTGGTAGATTTTTACTTTGATGAATATGAGAGGATAAGTGTCAATCCTTATGCTTTTTAAGAACTTTTGGTTGAAAGTTGATTTTATTTGACATTAGGATGGCTACTCCAGCTTGTTTCTTGGGACCATTTTCCTGGAAAATTGTTTTCCAGCCCTTTACTTTTAGGTACTGTCTTATCTTTGTCACTGAGGCACATTTCCTGTATGCAGTGAAATGCTGGGTCCTGTTTATGTATACAGCCTGTTATTCTATATATTTTTATGGGGAATTGAGTCAATTTATGTTAAGAAATATTAAGGAATAGTCATTCTTGCTTCCTGTTATATTTGATGTTAATTTATGTTTGTGTGTCTAACATTTTTAGATTTCTAATGAGATTGTATATGATGTATGTCAAAATTATTTTCCAGTAGTCATACCACAACTGCTGAAAATGCCCCCTAGATCACAGAGTAATAAAACCCAATTTCAAGTATTCTTCCTTGTGTTATGTTGTTGTTGTACATTTATTTTTGAGACCTTAGCTGTGCTATGTAGCTAAGAATGAACTTGAACTTCTAATCTTGTTGACTCTAGCACCCAAGGGTTTAGATTGTAACTATTCACTACCACATGGGCAAAGATTACTCTTAAACATAACTGCTAAGCATTATTCATAATAAATCATAGCAAACTAAATCCCAGTATAAAAAACCACTTGTACATACATATGCACAGAGATAAAACTGTAATGTAAAACTAAGATAAACTCTCTAAGAATTTGATGTAAATATAAAATTAGAAAACATTCTGAATTACTTAGAAATTATTAAATGCAAATTAGTATAGTATTTGTGGATAGTTTTCTTGTCAGATAAAAAATGAAATATAATAGAAACTATTTCATTTACAAATGTGTGTAAATATTAAAATTTTTAAAAAGAAGGAAAAATTATTAAAAATAATATGCAATATGTACATCTACTGGTATGTTCATTTGAACAATGTTACAATACCAGGAAAATTAAATGCATAAAAGTTATGTCTTTTAAAAACAAATCACTGTTTTTTTGTCTAACTGTATGGTCAGTTTTGGAGAACTATGGGAAGAAGATATATTCTTTTTGCTTTTGAGAGAAATATTCCCTAGACATCTGGTGAGTCCATTTGATTCATAATTTCTGTTAGTTTTTCTATGTCTCTGTTTAGTTTCTGTTTCAATGATCAGACCATTGGTTATAGGGGGTACTATTGTGTGAGATTCAATGTGTGTTTTGAGCTTTAGTAAATTTTTTTTCAAAATGTGGATACCCTTGCCTTTAGAGCATAGATGTTCAGAAATGAGATTTCCTCTTGGTGGATTTTTCCTTTGATATGTATGAATTATCCTTCTATATCTCTTTTGATAACTTTTGGTTGAAAGTATGTTTTATTGGAAATAAGAATGGCTACTTCAGCTTCTTTCTTGGGACTATTTTCCTGGAAAATGTTTTTCAAGACTTTACTCTGAGGTAGAGTCTCTCGTTTTTCACTGCGATGTTTTTCTTGTACCCAGAACTGTTCCTGTCTAAAAGGCATACAGGGAAAAAAAAATGGAGCAAAGACTGAAAGAAAAGCTGCGTAGTCACTGGCCCAAGTTGGGATAAATCTCATGGGGGTAGGCATCAAAACCTGGCATTATTTCTGATGGCATGATGGCCTTAGAGAAAGTAGCCTAGGATGTATGTCCTCACAGAGTCCCTAGCAGCTGCTGACAGAGAAAGACATGTATACTTAGAGTCAACCATTAGACAGAAGTTTGTGTTGCACATGAAAGACTTAAGGCAAGGATTGAAGGAACTGAAGCATATAACAATCCTATAGGAAGACCAAAACTCTCAAATAACCCTGACTCCAGTGAGGTCCCAGAGACAAAGGCACCAACCATGGAACATTCATTGGCTGGTTGGAGTCCCCTGCCCCTGCAAATATATAGATGAGGAGTACCTTGCATAGCCTCTGTAGGTAATGATGCATTAATCCTGTAAGGACTTGAGGCCCCAAGGAAGGAGGATGCTTGAGGTGTAGGGAGTACCCTCTCAAAGGCAAAGGGGAGGGGGTGTAGAATAAAGATCAGTGGGAGGGGGACCAACAACATCTGAAATATAAATAAATATGACAGTTAATTTAAAAAGAAAAATACAATACACTGGCAATACAATATAATATTATAAGGTGCATTCAGTTTTCCCCATAAGATTTTGTATCCATGTTGATAATATATCTTTGAGCAGTATCAGTGGGTTCCTGGATCAGTAAAGAATTAATTTTGTGATAAAATGTGGAAGACAGACAATGTTGACCCCTGGCTTCTACACACATGACTGCATATGCACATTCAAACATAAAATATAAGGTATGGTTACTGACATGAATGATTCTGTTTTTAATTCAATAATTCATTATTTATTTTACTGTAACTGGATTGCTTAGCACCACACTTGATATTTTTAAATGATTCTTTTATATGCAAAATTTTCATCCAAAAATTTCATGGAAAACTTAATGTTGAGAGATCTAAACTCAGTGATAAAGGCAGTTTATTTTAACATTTGATTAATAGAAGGAGGATGCTAAAATGAACAAGTTGATCGCTTGGGGAAATGACAGATATTTTACCATAGACCACTGAGTTAGAAGATTAGAGACTGTTTCCTCTAAGCCATTATTTCAACTTAATTCATTATAACTTTAACTAGAGCCAACAAATTTGCTTACTGAACAAAAACATTTGCTACCAAGTTTAATGGACTAAGTTAAATCAGGGCAACAAAGTCATGTAAAGAAAAAGCCAAATTCCATGAGTTGTTCTCTTATTTCCATACATGCACCTTGACACACTTGTGCCTATACACATAAAACAGACATATTTATAAAGATAGATACATAAATACAATGCCTTTGAGTACCTTTGTGCTTTATTTAGTGTTCTATATTAAAATGCCTGCTTTATACATTGAAAATTAGAAAAAAATTAAGATAAAATTTTAAAAACAGGTACCTCAATTCAACAAAAGGAGATGTGGCTAATATTTAATAAATACCAGAGAACACTTAGATGCAGTTATCAATGTAGATAAATTAATAGATTGTGATCTAGTTTTATAGATCTGGGGATAAGGACTGGGAAGGAGGCTCTCTTGTGTTCCAAACACATTACTTTAACTTCCCCACATATACAGATGTGTGTAGGTCACAGTAATAGTCTTTATAGACACACTTTCTATGTTGTTATCTTGTGCTTTATGCTTCATGAAGGCATATTTTATTTCTCCTTTTTCAACTTTACTAAGAAATTATTCTTAGCCAGAAGGAAAGTGAGCAAAAAAAAATTACTCCTTTACCTGCACTTATTTTACAATAGGATATTACACTGGAAATACTGAACAGGCCCCATGTTAGTCTATAGCTACATGAGCATTAAGATTTGTCCTCTTAAAGAGGCCATTATTTGGATGTGAGAAAATGCAGCTGTTTACTTGGTTTAGGAATTGCAAACTGCTTGGAAAGAAAAATTGCAAACTGCTTTGCAGAAAGAAGTGGTTTGATCCACCTGCTCCCTTGAGCCATATACACAGTAGTCAAGGCTGCCCTGATTTTAATGGCCATGATTTACATGGCCATTATTTTCATAGCACATATTTCCATGGGTGCCATTTGCACATTTGGAAATTACTTGTGCAAGAACTCATGGGAATATTTCTGAAACATCCTTCCTCATATGATATGAACTGCATTCAGAAAACTGGCCAACTTTCACAACTACCAACTTTCACAACTCAGGACCATAGCTCACTGGGTGTCAGTGTTCTATTTATTGTCCCTCCTACCTCTTGCAATATACTCAGATGATACTCCTAACTTCTATTCTGAAAGTGAATTTACTTAGTGTTTGTGAGTTCTCCTGTTATAATCACCTCTAGCCATTTACCCAGGTAACTACATTTCTGAATCCTCAGTCGTTGCCAGTATCATGCCAAACAAGTATTATCCCAAGTGTCAAATATGAGGTTGAAGTACATTCTTGATTGGGTGAGCTTTGAGAGATTTTGTTTTGTTTTGTTTTTATTAGATATTTTCTTCATTTACATTTCCAATGCTATCCCCTTTCCTTCTTTCACCTCCAAAAGTCCCCTATACCTTCTCCCTGCCCTGCTCCCCAACCCACCCACTCTTGCATCCTGGCCCTGGCATTCCCCTCTACTGGGACATATAATCTTCACAAGACCAAGGGCCTGTCCTCCCATTTAAGGCCGATTAGTTGCTAAATATGCAAATAGAGACAAAAAGCTCTGGGGGGTAACTGGTTAGTTCTTGTTAATGTGACTGTTACTTCTGTAGATTTGGTTAAGTTTCATAGATTTGGAGACAAAGCAGAAATAACTCCATTGAACATTCATTTTCAACTCGAAGTTGTTTACTTATGGAGGTTCTGGTAACCCAGATTTAATATAAACAAGTGGTCAGTGATAGTTTATTGCTAGAGCTCTGGCTATGTAAATGATCCTGGCTAAATTGATTAGTATTATGTAGACAGAAGGAAGGAACTAGCGGGCTGAGAGGGAAAGTAGAGAATGTTTGGGATCATAGTTATCAAAATTCACTGTATAAATGCAGGAAATTGTCAAAGAACAAACTTTTATAAAACTTAAATATGTCCTTCCTCAGGTAAAAATTCAGAAAGGCTACATACCTAGATATGCAATCACCTGTAACTATGGTTTTCAGAGTGATGATAGACAGATGGAAAAGTAAACATGGTGAACATGTGCTTATATTACTTTTTTGGGAATGCATTTCTTATAAGTCATGTATATAGGTTATATATCTAAAACCTAGTCCTCCCCCCCCCAAAAAAAAACCACCAAATAATTGTTCTGTCAAATATAACTGGAAGAGAATCTTAATTCTATCCATATTTTTCAGTTTTGACTTAGATATATCTCATTTCTGCAATAGTTAATTCTTTACTATGAAGTGTCACTTCATTTCATGTGTAGCAAAGTTGAGGAAAAATTGCTTAAGAACTCAAGGACTACATGAAAATAAGTACTACATTTTTGGCTTATCATTAAATAGTGAAATAGACTCAGATATATGTCATTGCAAGAGAAAGCAACCAAGTTAGAGATGAGGAAGGGGATGCTCACAACACTCCCATATCCTATAGCTTATTTTTCAGCATTTGAGGAATGCTCAAGTACTGATTAGTCTACCATGTAGCCTCATTTATTATAAATTACTCCTCACACTTCTGGCTGTGATTGGTTCTCTGTAGCTTTTCTTTGGGTCTCCATCCATTTATCTACCTTTGCTCTGTATATAATTTGACCATGCAGGGTGGACCTGAGGCACCACCGTTGAATTGTTGAAGTCATTTGTATCAAATAGTGCTAGGAGATTATTCTCATAGGTCTCATAAGGTACTTTAAAAATAGATATATCCAATTATTGTAATTCTGATGTGTCCACCATTAGGACCTTTGACAAGTTTCAGTTGTATTTACAACCTGCATTTGCCTCCCACTTCTCTGTTGAAGAGCAGCATGAAGCTGGACTTTTCAGTTGATCAAAGAAAATTGCACACATTTTCCAAAGGCAAATTGCAGAGCAGTGGCATTAGATGATGAATAGAAAACTGTATAATTTAGAACACACTGTGATGTGTGCCCACTCATAACTTCAACATAAATTACATCTCAAACATTATAGGGAAACTGCAGGGATTTCAAAGGGATCTGTTGCTGAAATGATTGGAAATAGAAGCCAGCTTTCTCATGTCCAAACAGAGAAATTCACACCTCAGCAATTCAACATTGATTTAGTCCTGAATTTCCCTAGTTGCCAAATTCAATGCATTAAGTTACCCACATCCAAAGTATACAGAAGTGACTGTCACGTCGGTCAGTAGTTGCACATGCCTTTAATCCCAGCACTTGGGAGACAGAGGCAGGTGGATTTCTGAGTTCGAGGCCAGCCTGGTCTACAGAGTGATTTCCAGGACATCCAGGGCTACACACCGAAACCCTGTCTCAAAAAACCAAAAAAGAAAAAAAAAAAAAGAAACAAAACAAACCAAGAAGTGACTATCATATATCTTCTTCCCCATGAGTCTCACCAAATAGGTCAAGGATTATCAGGAACTCCTAAATTTACACTGTGTGTTGAGTAGAAGAGGGGTTTGCTTTCTATAACTATCATTCATATATATATATATATATATATATATATATATATATTAACCCATTGAGCTATCTCTGCAAATATACTAGCTATAGAAATAGATATATCATATATATAGATAGACATATATATCATTTATATATATAAATGATATATATATATATATATATATATATATATATATATATATATATATATATGTGTGTGTATCAATGGGTTAAGTTCTTGCTATGCAGTCATGAAGATTTGAGTTTGGCCCCAAGAACCAACATACTGTAAGAGAGATATTGTTAAATAAAATAAGAGTCTGAAGAGTCAGTCTACCAAAAATTCTAGCACAATTGTTTAGAATTAGTTTTATTCATATATGAGCATTGGGGTTGGAGGGAGAGCTTAGCATAGAAGCAATACAATTAGTGGAGATCTAAATGCTTTGAGGCCTTAAACTGATTTCCTATAGAAGATTTCCTATAAGGCCTAGAAAGAAAGTTCTTAAGAATATGTTTGGGTCATGATTCTCCTAATTAATGTGCTCGTGCATGCTATTTCCCCAAAAAAGTCTAAACTTATCTAAATGTGAGTAGTCACTACTGGTTTTATAATGTGATGCTCTAGAAAGCCAGAATGCTTTGAAGACTATTAACCATTTTTCTGTGTGAGAGATTTACAGAAGAAAACAGCACAAAAAACCAGAACCACAAATTATTATAATTCAGAGAACAATTAAACCTAACTACATGGGTGGTCCCAAAACTAGTGGTTCAGAACCTTCTACCATAGGATGCCCATTCCCTCTATTTTCATTTTAAGACAAAACTTCAAATATGTTGTATTCCCTTTTCCAATTCTTAAATTACAGGGCATGACCACCTCAATC
Organism: Mus pahari; assembly: GCF_900095145.1. Taxonomy (NCBI): domain Eukaryota; kingdom Metazoa; phylum Chordata; class Mammalia; order Rodentia; family Muridae; genus Mus; species Mus pahari. The sequence goes on from NC_034594.1 coordinate 89,702,060, forward strand.
TGATCTCTTTCTCTTTCCAACTATATTGACTTAAAAGCAGCCCTCCAAAAACTGCATATGTACTTTAAATTGATTTTTAATTCAGCCATGTTTAATCCACAGACCTTATTTTCTTATTTCTTGACTTTAAAAATGCTTCCTGCCATGTAGTGGAATAAATGTCAGATGGGATACCCAAAGGTAGTTGGTTCTACAGAAGAGAACAAAGTAAGCAAAAATTTTAAAAGGGAGTGGTAGTTATTTTATTTTTATTTTTTTCCTTTTATTGAAAATTTGTTCTTTTCTCATACAATATCCTGATTATAGTTTCCTAACCTTCTAATCATCCCAGCTCCTCCCTATATTCTCCACTTTCTGTATCCACTCCATTTCTGTCACTCTACTCAGAGTAACAGGTTTCTAAGATATAACATCCAAACATAGCAAAATAAAATACATTAAGATGAAGCAAAAATATTGAAGTTGGATATGGCATTCCAATAGGAAGGAAAGAGTCTCAAAATCAGACACAACAGTAAGATGCACACACATTCTCATAGTCAAGAGTTCCATAAACACTTTCAGCTAATAGCTGTATTATTTATGCAGAGAATTTGTTGCAGACTTATGTAGGCAATGTATTTGTTGCTTAAGCATCTGTGACGTCATGTGTATCTTTCTTAGTTTATTCAGAGGTCCTTTTTCTCCATATCACCTGGCTCTTATAATTTCCATGACATTTGATGAGTCCTGAAGAGAAAAGTATGATGTATGCCTACAATTTAGACTTTCTACTTGTATAATGTTTGGCTGTACATTTATATATTTGTATAAAAGTATTTTCATATCTACTGCTGGGAGGAAGTCTCCCTGATCAGGAAAAGGCACTGATCTAGATGTGTAGCAGACATTAATGTGGAATCACTTTTTTTTAAGGCTTTTTTTTTTTTTTTTTCACTAGTAGTGTTTGGCTATACCCCAAGTTTCTGTTTTATCTGGTCTCTCCTTTATGGTTACTTTAACACTGTCTTGTATTGATTCTGTCTCACAAAATGGGCCTTAGGTCAAATCAGATATTTGTTGGTTATTCATACAAGTTCACTGCCAATATCTCCTTAAAATTTTGCAGGCGGAACAGATTGTAGGTCAAAGATTTTTGGATTAATTGGTGTCCAGGTTTTATTTTTAGTAGTATCTTCCCACACCAAATTTTCTAGAATATAAAGGAATGTTTCATGTAGGTGCTAGCATGACATATCCATGTTGAGTGAAATTTTTGGATGTTTTCATTGGCCCCATAGTCAGTTTGAAGATAGCAGCCTTTTGCCTTAACAACAATCTGTGTGGTTAGGGGATATACATGGGAACTTCTTAGACAACTTAATTTTTTTTATTTATTATTATTTTTATTGGATATTTGGTTTATTTACATTTCAAATGTTATCCCATTTCCCTTCCTGAAAGCCTCCAATCCCATCCCCCTTCCCCTGCTTTTATGAGGGTGCTTCACCACCCACGCATTCCCTCCTCTGTATTTGTCAGGCTCTAGCATAGCCTCTCAGGAGACAGCTATATCAGGCTCCTGTCAGCAAGCACTTACTGACATGCAGACTGATGTCTGGGTTTGGTGTCTGTATATGGGATAGATTCCCAGGTGGAGCAGTCCCTGGGTGGCCCTTCCTTCAGTCTCTGTTCCACAGTTTGTCTCAGTATTTCCTCCCATGAGTATTTTGTTCCTCCTTCCAAGAAAGACTCAAGCATCCACATTTTGGTTTTCATTCTTGAGCTTCATATGATCTGTGAATTATACCTTGAGTATTCCAAGCTTTAGAGCTAATATCCACTTATCAATGAGTGCATACCATGTGTGTTCTTTTGTGCTTGGGTTACTTCACTAAGGATGATATTTTCTAGTTCCATCCATTTGCCTAATAATTTCATGAAGTCATGGCTATTAATACCTGAGTAGTATTCCATTATGTAAATGTACCACATTTTCTGTATCCATTCCTCTGTTGAAGGACATCTAATTTCTTCCCAGCTTCCACTTTTTATTAATAAGGCTGCTATGAACATAGTGGAGCATGTGTCCTTGTTATATGTTGGAACATGAAAACTATTCTCACAAGTGAAGGCCTTGCTTGGGAACAAGAGATGACCAGTTCAGACCCCACAATGAGGAGTCTTCATTAAGATCATTTTCATATAGGAAAAGGAGGATATGACCTCCTGTTGGAAAACCACATATGGAGGTTCCAACATTTTGGCACCACACAGGAGCTCTGAGATGTGAAGCAATATACTTAGCACCTTCAGTTTCCTATGGACTTGATTCTTTCTAGAGTTGCTTAAAATGGCCAGCATTAACTTGGTTGGCTTTAAATATAAAGGGTTTGTGTCCTTTAGTTTTTGAGGCTAGGAGTGTAACAGAAAGGTGTCAGGAGGTCCCCACTTCTGAAAGATCTAGGGAAGCAGCCTTCCTGCTTAGACAAAATCAAATGGCTCTGGAACTTCTGTGGCTTGTTGAAGAATGATCACAAGCTACAAATCCATTTTCATGCGATTCATTCCTATGTTTGCCTCCATGCCTCTTCATACTTCATGCCGTTCTGACAGGATATTTGTAAGTCATGTATTTTTAGAAATGGTCTTAATTATTAAAAGAAAAACACATTTGCCCAAGAATTTCATAAATTCATTGTTTTTAATAGCTGAGTAGTACTCCATTGTGTAAATGTACCACATTTTCTGTATCCATTCCTCTATTGA
>NC_034594.1:89705406-89718189 GCF_900095145.1 Mus pahari
ATGCCAGCAAGATTCTGCTGAAGGCACCCTGATAGGCCTCTTGTGAGGCTATGCCAGTGCCTGGCAAACACAGAAGTGGATGTTCACAGTCAGCTATTGGATGGAACACAGGGCTCCCAATGGAGGAGCTAGAGAAAGTACCCAAGGAGCTGTAGGGGGCTGCAACCCTGTAGGTGCAGCAACAATATGAACTAACCATTACCCCCTGAGCTCGAGTCTCTAACTGCATATGTAGCAGAAGATGGCCTAGTCAGCCATCATTGGGAAGAGAGGCCCCTTGGTCTTGTAAACTTTATATGCCCCAGTACAGGGGAAGCCAAGGCCAAGTAGTGGGAGTGGGTGTGTAGGGGAGCTGGGGCAGGAGGGGGGGTATAGGGAACTTTCAGAATAGCATTTGAAATATAAATAAAGAAAATAATAATAAATAAAATGAAAGAAAAACACATGGTCTAAAAAGGAAACTTGCTTTTCTTTCCCCCAAATCCAATATGGTTTCATCTTAAGATATTTTTTAGGTGATCCATGCATTTATTTAAAAATATTTAGCATTTATTATGGTCTAGACTCTATGTTTACAAGTTGGATTATTACAAAATACACAGATAAGACTCTGGGAATTCACACATGTGTTGAATGCAAAAAATAAATAGGTGAGCAAATAAAATAAATGGGTTACATCATGTACTGATTAATATTAACTTCACCTACTCATCAACGATGCACCTACTACAGATTATAAAGTGCTTTTTCCCCTATTTTTATTAGATATATTCTTTATTTACATTTCAAATGTTATTCCCTTTCCTACTATCCCCTTCCCCCTCTGAAAATGCCCTATCCCCTTCCCCCTCCTCTTGCTACCCAACCCACCTACTCCCATTCCCAGTCCTGGCATTCCCCTATAGAGGGGCATAGAACCTTCATAGGACCTAGGGTCTCTCCTCCCATTGATGACTGACTAGGCCATTCTCATCTACATATACAGCTAGAGCCACATGTCTTACCATGTGTTTTCTTTGATTGGTGGCTTACTTCCAAGGAGCTCAGTGGTACTGATTAGTTCATATTGATGATCCTCCTATGGGGCTTAATTTATTAGATTCAACCACTAAAAACCATTTTGTTAGAAACAATAACCCAATATTGTCTAATGCATTATATGGTAATTTTAAAGTTAAATAACAATAAACAAACTAATAAAATAAAACTAATTTTTTTTTATAAAATTAAGACTGCAACTGGTCTCAATTTTATTTTTAAAATGTAATTTAAAAATGAAAAAGAAAAAATTCCATTCATGATCCCCTAAATGATCCTTATGCTGTGTCATTCTTGGTTTTAGATTCCTGGACCCTGATATCAACAGCCCCAGGAAGGATCTTGAGAAAATTCATCTAATCCATTAAAAACAAGAATTTCAGGAGTCTAAAAATCATTAAATTCTAGGGACTGGAGAAATATCTCACCAGTTAAGACCTCTCTATTTGTTGAGAGGAGGCACATTGAAATTACCAAAATGTATATGGCAGCTTACAGCCATCTTTATGTCCAGTTCAGGGGATCTGGTGCCTTCTTCTTGTCCTGTGTGAGCACATAAATACATACATGCAGGCAAAACATTCACACACTTACAATTATAAAATAAGACTTCAAAATGTTTTAAGTTTTAATGGAATTAATTACATTTGACAAGATTTTATTTCTAAATAAACTTCTTCCTATCTTCACATGAATTCAAATTCACTGTGAACATAAAACAAGATGAAAATTCTTAATCTGTAAGATCATCACAACTCAATCACTGCCATATGAAAGGATTGGTATTTTGTAGTCTTCTGTAGGTGATTTTATCAGTATATTTTTCTTTATCAAATAGTTATAAAAATTCATCATCATCATCATCTTGCATACACCTGTGTATTTTCCTAAACATATGTATAGCTCTCATTATATTGCAGGTGATGTTCATCCAAATAAGTTGCAGTATGCACACAGGTGTAATTGTCATCCTTTTTGGAAGGATGATCGTAATAAATAACACACAGAGGCATAGGAATTTTGCTATGGATTATATGGAGGAAGGAATAGCAAGATCTGAAACATTTGATGGCAGCTCTCCAGGAGTCTGAGCGAGGATTCAAGAGCTAGACTAAACTAATAAACAGTAATGGACTATTCAGTCCTGGGATGGAACTAATTCACTCCAGAGTTAGGGCTCATCACTACTAAACTGTTCCCCCCACTAAAAATCTTGATCTGTGAAATGAATTTAGACTTTGTAGTATACACAGGTTTGATAAAGTGACAGCTCTGTGAGACCAGTTTTATGAGAAATAAGAGAATTCTACCTTGGTATTTGGTAGGTCAAACAGCTACTTCCAGGAAGCATGACTGACAAATAGCACTCAAGAGACAGAGCTTATTTGTTGACCCACCAATTCCTTATTCGTGAACTGAAATATGGAAATTATTTTTGACTTTTCAAAGAGTTTTGTTAAAGATATTTCATCTAATTTGAGATATTTTACCATTAAATTTTTTAAAAAATAGAATGAGCAAAATATATTTTGATATTCCTTTTAATCAAACATTATGCAGTCATCATAGGTTATGCTTTAAAATAATGTAACAAAGTGGGAATACCTTATTTAATTGCTAATCATGTGGGTTTTAGTAAGAATTTCACCAGAAGTAGACTCTGAAGAAGGATTCGTATGATTTGTTATATAAAAAGTGGTCATGAAGCTGGTGAGAAGCCTCAGTAGATAAGGGTATGAAGAATCAAGCTTGAATAATACAGTTTTAACTATAAAATCTCTCACTGTCTCTGTCTCTGTCTCTGTGTCTGTCTCTGTGTCTGTCTGTCTGTCTGTCTGTCTGTCTGTCTGTCTCTCTCTCTCTCTCTCTCTCTCTCTCTCTCACACACACACACACACACACACACATACATACAAGCACACACATTCAGAGAAAGACAGACAGACATAAGCAGAGACAGAGAAATATGTAAATAAAACATTAAAATTATCCTGAGACTAGTCAGCACAGTCTACAGACAAATAGAGAAAGCATTGTGATCTGAGTCTGATAATACAGTATTTGTAAAGCCTTAACTGGAGCATGATCTTCTTTGTCTCAGGACATTTACCTACTGAAAAATTTATATGAACATGTTGTGAATAATTGACATAAGAGTGATGACTGCTGTGAACAACACAATTTATGCAACATGCATTGCCGGGGAACTATTACTTTCTCCATTTGCCCAGGGTAGTACTTGTTGGAGTTATTGTATCCACATAGTCAAGCAATCTGGTTCCAGAATACACATATAAATACACTAAGTTGTACTTTATAGTCTTATTATACAAAGGAAAAGGAGAAAGTCTCAAGTTACAGAAATAAAAATTTGTCATGAGGCGTTATAAAAGTCAATAAATGGTGCAGATATAAAGATACAGCAAATGGAATTAAATATGCCACAAACCGTGTTGGTATTAATAGGTTACAGTGATTTGTTTTTCTTTTTTTAAGTTTTATGTATAAATTTAAATATTGTATGTTTTTATGGAAATAAAATCTTTACAGATTTATGTCAAAATACATATTTTTGAATATTAATCTAATTATGTGTGTATGTGGATATGTTTTCATGTTTGTGCTTGTGTAGGTGTGCATTGTCTAAATGTGCACATATATAAACTGGAGAGATGGTTCGTTGGTTAAGAGAGTTTGTCGTTCTTTCTGAGAATCAGATTTGAGTTCTCAAGTGACTAATAATTTTTTTATAACTCCAACTCCAGGAGATCTGATGGTTTCTTTAGATTCCATGGGTACCCAAACACCATATGTCCACACAGCTACATACTCATACACATAAATTGAAATAAGTATGCTTAGAAGAATATGTATAGGAAGTGTTTTATGATATATTCTCAAATTTTATTCAAAAAGGGATACATAGACATGGAATGATAGAGAAATATAAGTTTATCTAATATGTATATGTATAGTGAATATGCTACACTTATGATTAGTATACATCAAAGTGTTTAGCATCTCTATTACATTAAATATTATTGAGATGTGGTACAGGCATAATTATGATTCTCAAAATGCTGAAAACTGGGAGAAAAATATGGATCAATGAAGAAAACACTGCTTTACAAATATAAGGGCCGAGGTTTGTTCCGTAAAAATCATGGATTTGGGTTGGTTTGGTTTGGTTGATATTTTATTTTGTTTTATTTTTTAAGTGAGTTATGATAATATAACTGGAACAATGGAAATAGGCAGATTCCTGGAAGCTCACTGGCTATTCACCATACCTTCTTGGTAAGTATCAGACCAAAGAGAGAACCCATCTCTAAAAAGAAGGTAGACATTATCTAAAGAATAAAGGCAGTAGCTGACCTCTGGCCTCTAAAAGCACATGCGCACACACCTATACACTGATGTGTACCTGCACCCACATGAACATACATGCAAACCCACAGGCACGCAAACTTCAAACTGGATCGTGTGTTTTCAGTTGGGAAATTGTGAGAGACCACTGAACTCTGTATGCTATGTGTTTTGAGGGCAACCATTTTTTTCAGGACAGATTGATTGTGACTCACATCTTGTCAGTCATTAACACCATTTCTACAACCAGAAAGCTTTTCCTCCCACTCTGCCTTGAGCATTTATCAATTCTGTACATACATGGGAGGATTTGGATGCCTCCTAGCCCTTACAGAAAGTACAAGGACCACAAAGGCACACTTTATTTCCATTAGGCCCAAATGAAGGAACTCTGCTTGGCAGAATTTTCTTCAAAGAGCTGAAGCAAAGATCAAAGTTCTGGTAACAGCAAAGGGGGGTGTCCTCCAGATGCACATTTTTCCCTTTTAATTGCAGGACTCATGCAGCTTTTATTTTCTCAATTTTCTTTTTATGAAACTCCCCTTTTGCATCAATGTTTCCAAAATTGATTTTGACCTTCTGGCAAGATTTTAATTTCTCATGCCCCAGTAAATGTTCTTTGTTCAACAACTTATTCTATACAACCATTATTCTGTTTATAGATAGCATAATCTTTTTTTTATTTTGATTTTTTTCTTTATTTTTTTTATTATTGTCTTTATTTACATTTCAAATGCTATCCCAAAAGTTCCCTATACCCCCCTCCCCCGCCCCTGCTCCCCTACCCACCCACTCCCACTTCTTGGCCCTGGTTGTGGACGTTGTACATCGTGGTGCGGAGCCTAGTGCGCACCACGATGTACAACGTCCACAAGCAGGAGGAATGAAGTATCCACACGATGGTCATCCTTCTGGGTTTTGTGTTTTGCGAAATGAGATAGCATAATCTTGCTCAATGTAAGTATTTACCACATGTTAATTACACTGACACTGGTCACTGAGGCAAGAGCCTGGGCAGGGGAAGTAGCACCATTCCCTCCAGAGACATGAGTTTGGAATGATGCTGTGATTACTATTAGGATGCTGCAAACAGGAGGTTAACCACTGTGCACTTTCGCCCTCTTTGTATAGTTTAAATGTCATCCATCCCATTTGTGTCTCAGTTTCCTGTGTGCATACAGTGAGATGACAGCAACTTTGAGGGTAAATTTGCTAGGGTCTAAGCAAGGTCTGAGTAGAATAAATGTAGTAGATAGTTACTATAGTGGTCCTAGGATGTTTCCTTAATTTTGGTAGAAACATAACAATAATTTATAATAACTAAGAAAGTTCAAAATAGGAACTGGGTATAGTACCAAACATCTATGATTCACCACTGAAGAGACTGGAACTGGAAAATTTCTGTGAGGTCGAGGCTACCCTTAGTTACATAGCAAAAATTAGAAAGAGTGAGAAGGGGAAATGGGTTTTTCAGAGGACCAGCTTTGGTTCTTTCAACACATATGATGTAGCTTACAACCATTTCAGATGATATGATGCCCACTTATGGCCTCCACAGATTCCTTCACATACACAAACATGCTCACACATACATGTACACATGTTGAGTGAATAGATGAAACAAATCTCATTTAAATAAAGATAAAGTTTTCTCTTATAGAAACCATGTAAAGAGTGGCTTCTGTATGTGATTATGTTGGTTTGACCAGGAATTTAGAGAAGAAATTACTACATAAAAAAAGGTGGAAGATTAGAGCATTCTAGCTGGAAATCAGTATACACATCAAGGCACAGAAGACCTAGCACTAAGGACCACAGTCATTGCATGTGGCTCTGTAATAGAAGCAAAGTCCAAAAGAGTCCAAACCTTCCTTTAGAACCTTCTCTATTTAAACAGTGGCGTGTTCTAATATTTGAATCAGGAGTCATACTTGGTTTCTCTTATTCTATTTAATAGGTCTGGTCCCTCAAGAAATCACCTGTTTCCTGCTTTTATGGTCTTTGAAACTGAACATTCTTCACAAACCCTGAGACTACATTGTCACTCTGACTTAATGGCTGATCCTTTCACCAGGTCTCCTGCTTTTGCCCTAACAACCATAACCTACTCTCAAACTTCAGCAAGGCTGAGTCTTCCTTTATTGTACTCACCATATTCCTCATCTGTTCCCATGTAATCAGAGTGAAATACAGGCCCACAGCATGGTCATCCATGTTTTGACTGGCTCCCACATCTTTCCTATTCTCTGTTGATTTCACTATTCTCCTCCACACTGATGGTGCCCTGCTCCAGACATGTGGAAGATACACAAGTTATTTTTCCCCAACCTGAAGTTTGTTCCCTCAGCAACCTGCTTAAGGACATTGGTAACTCAGGCCTGATTTCCTTGCAACTTGTTAAGGACACAAGTTTGAATTCTATAGCTTGTCTCACATAAGTCTTAATGATCCTTCCTCTGTTGAAACCCTTTCTTTTGTTAAACTTAAAAAGAGACTTTAGGACACTATGATTTGAACACATTTATCAACTTTACCATTGATTGCTAGCATTCTATGCCTAAAATTTCACTTACAGGAGACAGAGACCAAAGGTTCTTTTATTTTCTGAAGTAGGACATTGCCTATAATTTTCCTTAAAAATTAGGCCCTCAAATAATGTTTGTTGAATAGATAAATGCATGAGAAGTAGCATTAGCTCTCTTTAGCTCACAACTTGTAGGGAAAAATACAGAAAGTAAGAGACTTAGCATGTAAGGTACCCTGAGGAATAGAAAAGAAACTCAGTTGGTAATGGGCTTTAATGTATAGGCATGAGGAACAGTATTTTATTCCCAGAAGTTGGAAGAAAAAAATGAGTGCATCATGATAATTTTGGTCGCAGGGAAGTAGAAACAAGCAGAAGCCAGATTACTCATCAGTGTATCAGCAAGATCTAGGTAAAGCTGAGAGATCCTATTTCAGTAAGACAATATGAATGGAACCTTTTTGTGTTTTTGTTTTTCCTTTCTTTTTTTTAATTAGATATTTTCTTCATTTACATTTCAAATGTTATCCCTAAAGCTCCCTTACCCTCCCCCTGCCTTGCTCCTCAACCCACACACTCCAGCTTCCTGGCCCTGGCATTCCCTTGTACTGGGGCGTATGATCTTCACAAGACCAAGGGCCTCTCCTGCCATTGATGGCTTACTAGGCCATCCTCTGCTACATATGCAACTAGAGACACAGCTCTGGGGAGTACTGGTTAGTTCATATTGTTGTTCCTCCTACAGGGTTGTAGACCCCTTTAGCTCATTGGGTACTTTCTCTAGCTCCTTCATTAGGGACCCTGTATTCTACCCAATAGATGACTGTGAACAACCACTTCTGTATTTGCCAAGCACTGGCATAGCCTCACAAGAGAGAGCTATGTCAGGGACCTGTCAGCAAATTTTCTGGCATATACAATAGTGTCTGGGTTGCATATGCCAGAATGGAACCCTTTAAAGAGGGAAAGGCATCACAGATTAATTGAGACCTTCAACGTCTGACTATCCAGTCTCACCTTTTCACATACGATTTATATGGCTGGTGATGCCTACAAACAGATTCACCTTTTTCAGGTGGTCTCTTGATTCATATCTTATTTAAGGAAAATTATCAATGAAAACACATAGATTATTTAAGTTTATAATTGAAAAACACATGAGCAAAGCAATTATTTTAAGGAGAGACTAGATTTGGATGTCTCAAGGCAAGCAGCCATCTGGCATTTTTAAAGAAGTATTTGTTCATTTTAAAGAATATTTCTTATTATGTCTGAAATTGGTGGCATATTCACTGTGTGATACCTTTTCCCCAACTGAATGAGTGGTGAACCAGATTCCCTTTTAGAACATTACTTTCAATATTTTCCATGATGCTACAGAGAAGCTCACAGCCAGAGGGAATTGTTAAACTAAAAATGATGATATAATATCATGTTGTCTGATGATACAAACCCTTCTAATATAGTAAGAACAACTACAGTTTTAAGTATTCTCAGTCACAAAGACCATTCATTCATATTGAGACAAAACTGACCACAATCACCTACACTATGCTTGGTAACCTCTCATCTAGTTTCTTCTGTACTAAAATATCAACTTCATTCCTACTCTTGCTTTCTTGCAAGAATGTCTGACCTTTCCTTCATACTTGCTTATCAATCTGGAGAAAATGCTTGTTGTCTAGATTTGGATTAATATTATAAAAGGGTATGTCCTTTTCCAAAGTACCTATCATCTATTCTACCTCCTGAATTCTTGTGAGTATAGCTAAAAGGAAAAATATGAGCTCAGAAGCCCAAGACCAAGTTCTCTGTACAAAGGTGATACATATGGCCCAGAGGGACAGAGGGCAGTGAAAATGAGACAAGAATAGGAGAAGATGACAAAGGGTTGAGAAATAAGAGAAAGAAGGCAAGCATATTTGTCCTGGATGACAAAGGACTGCTTCTGAATAGAGGACACAATGTTGGTTCATAGGCAAATAGTGGTTTATAAAGTTAAATGGAGACACCATTTGTTAGGATGAAGTGTTTAAGTTTAATTGAGCGTGTAATTAGGTGAGACAAAGGGGGCTTTGCATTGCTGGACTGCAATATTTTGATAGCTGAAATTTGGTAGACTCAGAAGGAGGCAGTGGCCAAATAATGAAGAAATAAAATATAATCTAATGAATTTCAACAAGGTAGAGGAAGTCAGGGAGAAGAGGCATGTTTGTAAGCTTCCTCAAGTCCCTTCATAAGCTCTCTATGAAGCCCTGGTGAGTGTGGACTTGCCTGAAGTGAAGAAACTTGTCTATTCTCCCAGTTCCCTTGGCTTGTTTGAACTTTCCCGATCTCATTTATTTCTCATTAGAGAATTGTACTCTCCTGCCTATTTAAGACATGAAGTATACTTTCCTGCCTATTTAAGACATGTGGGGTTCTCATGAGAATCATTTTGCCATTGTCAAAGTGTCTACCTTGCCTGTTACAGATGATAATTTTTTCAATTAAGCCTTTCTTTGTCTACATCATGATTAATTTTAACATGACAGCTTCAGTTGTTTGAGATTTTTTTCTTGGAGAGACACAACAAAAACATTTCTACTCAGCCAAAATAGGGGATCCACAGGAGAATAAACTAATGCATATACCAATGCCCAACTTGGTGAATCAAAGAGTTAGTGGGGTTGACATGAAGGCAGCTGCCATTATTGGAACTCATTGCAGGACATAGAGATGGCTTCATAGTTGTGACTGAGACTTTCATCTCAGCTGCTCTGTTGGTCAGTCAGTCCCCTCCAGATAATGCTTCCATAGCCATGGGTCAGTATGGGGACATCTAGTAGATCCTTTAATTTTAGCTATCCCAGACAATGAAGGCTTTTTACTTCTTGAGTCCTATAAGCCACACCCTTCTTCTTGAGAGACATGTTTCACTTCAGAGGCAATCACTATGTTATCATCTCTATAAGAAAGAGTGGATGAATAAAAGAAGTCCCATACCCCATCTTAACTAGACATTATCTCTCTGTGAGGGGAACTTGGCCATCATGACTCATAAAGAAATTCAAGAAATAAAAATTCATTATAATCTTCACTTATGTTAGGCAAGGACTTTATCATTGTCGAACTCAATTATGGTTCGTGCTTTGTTGCTATGAAAGAAAGCCACCATACTTACTAACACTTTGAGTAAAGAGGCTGAGGCTGGCAACACTGTGTTCATGTCAGTCTAGATGAAAACAATGTGGAAAGTCATATTTATTTTGCATTTGTCCATAGTATGCTGAAGGAAAGATGAGAAATAATAGATTTTAATTTGTTAAATAGCTAAAGCAGAAGACTCAGAAAGCAGCAAGACCTTTTAGTAAAATCATCACTACTCCATAGTAGAGCAAATTCAAGTTCCATATCTTCTCCAGGATGACAGTAAATGAAGGAGTGTAATCATACCAATACTTCAGTTGCTAAGAAACTCATTCATAATGCGTGTGGCTCCATTGAAATTGCAGAAACAGGGAGAACCAAATATTGGGGAATTCATGGTAATATTTCAAATGGCAATACGGAAAACAGGGAAAAGCTTTGAAGATGTTTTCCACTAGAGTTTTGTTTTGAGAAAGAGTCTTGTATTCCACAACTGGCCTGGAACTCTCCATGTGGCCAAAGATGACTTTGTATTTCTGGTCCTCCTACATTTACTTCACATTGGAGATGTGTACCAGCACACCTTTTTTACGTAGTATTGGGGATAAAATCTAAGACTTTGCCAATGCTAAATAAACACTCTACCAACTATATAAATGGAGATATATCCCCCAAACTCATTGTGTTTTGTTTTAATAAATGTCTTTGAAAATCTCATTTCTTAGAAGTCACATTGTTTTCCTGAGAATCTAGACAAGAACTATAGTCAAAGATAAAAGGTTGGGATCTCATTACAGGAACAGATCCAATGGTTTAACTGTCTTTAGGAAAGGGTGCTCAGTCATCCACTTGCTTTATTTGTTACAAGTCAATCATAGAACAGAATCTGGTTCTGTGTATTTTGACTTTATAATGGCAGATATTTTCAAACAAATTATCATTGGGTATGTATTTATCCTATATTTAGTCTCAGCCATGATGGAAACTTGTATTTGAAGGAATCCTGCATAAACATATCAAAAATAAGAAAGATAAAATTAGGTAAACACAGAGAGGGAACATAAGACCTTAAGAGAGTACAGATTCCATCAATTTCTTATGGAAAGAATGTCTTAGTTTCATTTCCTATCTGTGTAATAAAAATACTCTGATAAGCAGAATGTAAAGGACAAAAGTTTATTTTATAAAACTCACAGTTCATGACACACAAGCTTGTGAATCAATGCAGCAGAAGCCATGAGCCTCTATTTACATCATGTGCATAATCAGAAAATGTAGATAATATGAGTTCCATAAAATGTATGTTTATTGCTAAGCAAACTTTCTCAGTTGTATACAGTTCATCACCTCCTTTCCAAAGAAGGACATTACCCACAGTGTATGGGTCCTGTTACCCCAATTAGTGTAATCAGATTATCCTTCATAGGCTCCCAGGTTATTATAAATTTTGCCAAGATGACAGGTAATAACCATAAAAGGCATGCCATATAAGACATCTTTGAACTTTGAAATAAAACTACCAATTATAAGCAATTTCATAAAGATTGGTGATATCAGAGTGTGGCATCAGAAACCCCCACAGAGCCTTAAGGTGACTTCAAGACCTTGGCCTCCATAGAGAGAGCTGCTCTTTGAGTTCTTTGACCATCATGAAGCCATCTGGAAATGAACATGTTCCCCTTGCTGAAGGTCAAGGTGCTGATGTTCAATTTCTTTCCCTTAATTTCTTGTGGAACATGTGGTTGATCCTATAATGCCACCTCAACATGATAGGAACTTGACCATCAATACCCACAAAAAAAGTCAGGGTTGGTGGTGTGAGCCTATAATCCCAGTGCTAGGGAGGCAGAGACAGGAATATCCTAGGGCCTATTGGCCAGTGTCTAGCTAACATAGCTGAAATGGTGAACTCGTGGTTCAGTAAAGGATCCTCTTTCTGAGAGATGGTTAGTGGTTAAGAGTACTTGTTCCTAGGAGTTTGACTCCTAGTGGTCTTCAGTGACTCTTGGGTAAAATGTTTATTGCTTATGCTTTCTTTTATCCAGTGCTTCTGGTATCTTTGTCAAATATTAAGTGCTTGAAATTATATATACTCTTGCTAAGATTTGAATTTTGTTTCATTTGTCTACATCTCTGTTTTTGTGTTAGTAAAATATTGTTATTATTGATATGTCTTAGTAATATTTCTTAAGATCTGAATTAGTAATCTCTTCAGTCTTATTATTTTTCTGAGGTTGTTTATTTAGGTTCCCCAAAATCTATATACCCATGAACAAGATCAAATTGGAAAATAGGACATATAGTGGTTAGATAAAAGCCAACATTACTTAGGATCTTGTGAAACTGGTTCTATCCAGTAAAGGGAATCATTTCCCTTGCCTCTGAAAAAAGGGAGTAGTTGGCTTTCCATTCGCATATACTTGAGGCAACTGTAGCATGTGAAAGTCTAAATGAGCCTCCAGGTTCCCTCAGTCCCTACTCAAAAGCTGGCGAGGTTGTGGAGAAAGAGGAACACTCCTCCATTGTTGGTGGGATTGCAAGCTTGTACAATCACTCTGGAAATCAGTCTGGTGGTTCCTCAGAAAATTGGACATAGTACTACCGGAGGATCCAGCAATACCTCTGCTGGGCATATACCCAGAAGATCTTCTAACTGGTAATAAGGACACATGCTCCACTATGTTCATAGCAGCTTTATTTATAATAGCCAGAAGCTGGAAAGAAC
The DNA here is from genome assembly GCF_900095145.1 of Mus pahari. NCBI lineage: Eukaryota > Metazoa > Chordata > Mammalia > Rodentia > Muridae > Mus > Mus pahari. Next base: position 89,718,189 of record NC_034594.1, read on the forward strand.
C
>NC_034594.1:89719124-89736481 GCF_900095145.1 Mus pahari
GGGAGCAGGGGCAGGGGGAGGGTATAGGGAACTTTCTGGATAGCATTTGAAATGTATAGATAGGCCTCTGTGACTCTACCAAGGTTTAAAGAGATGGTTTATCATAGATCTGAAGAGAGCCCAGCCAGGGGCATCTGGAAGAGTCCAGACTATACCAACCAGAATAGTAAACCAACTCACAAGAGGAGACCAGTGGAAAATAAGAGATGAAGAGAAAATAGGAGAGGAAAAATGGTAGCTAAGTGGCCAGAATTGAGCCTGGAGACCAAGAGTCCAAGAGAGGCCATAGACAAGAGGACACATAGCCAAGATTACTGGATTAGATAGGGATCAGAGAAGCTGAGTTAAGGGAAATGAAAAGGCTTAGGGTAGGGAGTGGTGTATTCTAGTCAAGGTGACTCGATAATAGATACTTGTATGCTGGGAATGAGGAAGCCTAAATGTAGGACATTGATCTGGTCCTGCTCGCATTCAAATGCTAAACTCTCTACCAACAGATCAGGTGGCTCAAGATGAGCAGATCCTCATGTATACGGCATAATTGAAATATTATATGCACACACTTAAAAACCTGGGCCCACCACAGATATTTTCATTAATAATCAGACCAATTGTCAGGATATATTAGAAAATGTGAAGATTGAACTGTCAACATTCTCAATTTGCCCCAAAACAATTGAGAAAGCAGTTAGAAATCACTACTGACTTTCTACCAGACTGCCATACAATATTTCATGATGTCAACCCTGCTAAATATCCTTAAAAGGATACAAAGTATGTAGGTTTGAGAAATTTCTCTAAGAACAGTAGTATTTTATATTCAAATTTATAGTGTATTCATTGTTTGTGACTGCCCTCATGCAGCATTGACTGACCTCATACTCATTATTTAGCAAAGAATGACCTTGAACTCCTGGTTCTCCTACCTCTACCTCTCCAGTTCTGTGATTCTGTGTTTCATTAAACCAGTTTATGCTGTGTTAGGGCTCATTCATCCCAGAAAACATCCTACCAACTTAACTTTACTACTAGCCCTATACTTTCTAATTCTATAAATATACAGTTCTATATCATTTTTGTTAGGATTTAAAGGCAGGTTATCTTGGAGGGTATGGAACAAGGTGTGCTGCAAGAGATCACACCACACAACAGATCTCATACAAGAGGTTTATTGAGGGAAGCCGGGGTGAAAGGTCATATTGGAGTGGTGATATCAGAGGAGAGAGAGAGAGAGAGAGAGAGAGAGACAGAGACAGAGACAGAGACAGAGACACAGAGACAGAGACATAGAGAGAGAGAGACACAGAGAGAGACAAAGAGGCAGAGAGACAGAGACAGAGAGAGACAGAGACAGAGAGAGACAGAGACAGAGAGACAGAGAGAGAACAGACAGAAAGAAACCAGAAGACAGAGAGCATACTGGTTCTGAGTCCCTAAAAGCAGGCTAATAGAGTGCCTGATTTCTAACAATTTTCACTATAGTACTTGTCATCTGGAGGTTTGAACTATGCTGTTTACCTCATATATGCACCAAAGTCTGTGCCAATGTCTTCTATGATATCCTCTATAGTTTGTTGCCATTATTCTGGTCCCCAGTCTTCAGAATTACTGTTTTGTCTATTATCATAAGACATATCTTTGACTATAATATGATTTTTTAGTCCAGTTAGTTTGTTTCTGTGGAGAAGAGGAGTAGCAAGAGGAAGAGAAGGTGGAGGAAAAAGAGGAGGAAGAATATGAAAAAGGAGAAGAAGAAAAAGAAGATGATAAGGATGAAGGAGAAGGAGGAAGGGAGGGAGGAGGAAGAGCAGGAAGAGGAGGAGGATGAGGAGGAGGAATAAGAAGAAGAAAGAAGAAAGAAGAAAGGAGGAGGAATCAAGGGAAGGGAGGATGGAAGGATGGTAAAGAAAAAAGAAAAGAAAGAGAAAGAAGGAAAGGCAAAAAGAACTTAAGTGGAAAGGGTATATTATCTTTGATTTACAGTTTCAGTTCATAGAACTTCACTACAGAGAAATTAAGCCAGTAAATTGAGGCAGTAGTCAAACCACATCGAAATAATTGCACACATTGTTAATTTTGAGCTAATATTTGATACTATTTTATAGTCAGCCAGGCCCCAACACTAAGAATGATGTTATTTAATTTAGGCTTGATTTGCCTACATCAATTAAAGCAATCAAGACAACCCACCCACAAACATTTGTACAGTCCAAACAGAATCAAATAGTATTTCACTGGACTTCCTTGACAGGTTGTGTCAGATTAACAATTAAAGCTTACTATTACATGTGACTAAGAAAGGACAGGAAGAGCCCAACCAGCCACCTTCTCTTTCTCTGCACTTCTCACTATTTTTGTTGCTCAAATGCTAGAAGTGGTTGAGTATTTGTCAATGGATGTGGAAAAATAAATTGTTTCTTTTTCTAAGTTTGGCTTTACTCATTAAACTGTTTTTTGTTTGTTTGGTTGGTTGGTTTGGTTTTTTGTTTTGTTTTGTTTTATTTTCACTTCGCAAATAAACATCCTTCAGGGATGGCCTTTGGTATATCTGTGAGGTTCTCCTCTGTCTTAGATCTTCTTGCTTGTCCTCTTTCTTACTGTAGGAAAGCCTCATTTACTTCTGCTGCTTATGGAACCTCCCTCCTAAATCTCTAATTAGCTATGTGCATAAAAACATGCTCCAATTTGCAAGTCAAAGGACAGACTACTGTGCCTGTGACCTTTTATCTGTTAAAACTACAAGAGGATTATAACACAAGGTTCCACACTGAAGCAGAGATATATTGAATATCAGCAGAAAGTTGTTTGTGATACACAAAATTAAATATGTCTTTCTTTGTCACTTTGATATTTTTAGCTACGTCTTTTCTTCAAGTCACTATATATTCTTTGAACATTCCAAAGTGATACTTGATGGGGCTGCAGAGACAGTTCAGTGAGTAGGAGCTCTAGTTGCATAGCATGTAATTGGTTAGAGTTGGGAAATTGGTGTTTGGGTATGTTCTTTGCCTAATCCAGATCCAGACCTAGAGAATACCCTGCTTTCATGGGCCCCTTCAAGCAAATTACAAGTAAATCTCAGTTTTCCTCTGCGTCCTACCCCATTGGCAATCTCATGTTTCCCATCCCCCTTTAAAGCAAAATATCCAGTCTATACAAAATTTATGCAATTTATACACAATGGCAAAATGAACTAAACTTAGTTCGAAAGAGCAAAGAAGCAAGTGTGCACTCTTCAGAAAAAGAAGCAGGCGGAGTACAGTAGGTATAGTGTTTACATTCTCCTATGCCATACATTCCCTCCTCTGTGCCACCTGTGGGGCAGGCACCCCTGGAAAGAAGCAGGCTTTTCTCAGACTACTGTTTACTTACAGTTCAGTGGGTTATAGGTAGGTGCATAAGATTCAAGAGTTTGTAGAGGGATTGGTTTCCTGTAAAGTTGCAAATTGCACCAGGGCAAAGGATCAGTGATTTGTGCAGGTACTTCTGTCTAAGGGGGCCTTGAAATTGGTTTAAGGTTGCTGAGCTAGTGTCATCCAGCAACCCTACTACCATCAGTTGTTATTCATGTCTTGTTTTAAGGAGTCTGTTGGTCATACTCTCACAGAAGTTATACTCTGTCTCATGGTGACAGAGGCAGGGACAGAGTGCCAGGCACAGAGATTTGTCAGCTACTATCTTCAAAACGAATTTTTGAGGCATATTAAAATATAAAGGCTGTTTGTCTTTCATCCATGTATATAAATCATGAAGGCAGGTAGTAGCCCCACACCAGGGTTTAATAAAAGAATAATTTTATAGGCACATGTTACCACACCACAGGTAACCAATCGTATGGCAACATGTATGTTAAAATAACTGGGTTATCTAAGCTATGATCTAGACCGAGTACAGCATTGCTACATAGTCAATTTATTTATAAATATACTTTGACTATGAATCTTATTTCTAGGAGCATAGGGCTGAGAGGAAGAAACAGATCGAATTTTTATACCCAAAACAATGTTTCAAATTCAAGCAAAAAGTGTCCATCAACTATGCATAAGCTAAGTAAAGCAAGGAAGTAATGTTTGCCCTTCTAGAGCCTCTCAAAGGAAGGCAACTTCTCTCTGAAACTCTGCTGTCCTGAAGATTTTAGAGTCTCTTGCCTCCAAATCTTCAGGAAATGAATTAATATGCTCTGAGTGACTGTATCTTTGGTCACTTGTCATGGGAATAATAATAATTGAATTCAGATGCTAATAACAGTTTTCCTAGGAGTAGCTCTTCTTTGATTCAGTAAGACTGAAATTAATTACAGCAATTGTAGGGGGACATTTTGAGTCTGTGCTTCAGAATTCATATGAGCTGAGAAGGCTCCTAGTGTGCACCATCTGGCTGGCAGGAAGACTTAGAAAACAGAAATATAAGGGCATATAATGTACTCTTTAGAGCAAGTAACAATGTTTTATTGAGGGCCTGGAGGTAAAATGGTACATTTCTGTATGATAGTATTGCTTCTCTTCCTTTCTTCTTGAACTTTTGTCCCATGAAATAAAACTGGGAAATATAAAGCCAAGTAGAAACTTAATCATCTTGGAGGCAAGCCCAAAGATTGGGAAAAGATCTTTACTAACCCTACATCTGATAGAGGGCTAATATCTGGAACACAAAGTACTCAAGAAGTTAGACTCCAGAGAACCAAATAACCCTATTTTAAAAATAAGGTACAGGGGCTGGCGAGATGGCTCAGTGGGTAAGAGCACCCGACTGCTCTTCTGAAGGTCCAGAGTTCAAATCCCAGCAACCACATGGTGGCTCATAACCATCTGTAACAAGATCTGACGCCCTCTTCTGGAGTGTCTGAAGACAACTACAGTGTACTTGCATATAATAAATAAATAAATCTTTAAAAAAATAAAAAATAAAAATAAAAATGAGGTACAGAGCTAAACAGAAAATTTTCAGCTGGGGAATCTCAAATATCTGAGAAGCACTTAAAGAATTGCTTAACATCTTTACTCATCAGGGAAACACAAATTAAAATAACTCTGAGATTTTACCTCACACTTGTCAGAAACACTAAAATCAGCAACTCAGGTGACAGCACATGCTGGTGAGGATATGGAGAACAGGAATACTCATCCATTTCTGTGGGATTGCAAGCTGGTACAACCAATCTGGAAATCAGTCTGACAGTTCCTCAGAAAACTGAAAATAGTAAGTGCTTGCTGACAGGAGCTTTTAATAGCTGTTTCCTGAGAAGGGTTGCCAGAGGTTGACCAATACAGAGGGAGATGATCACAGCCAAACATTGGCCTGAGTGTGGTGACCCCAATGGAAAAGTTAGGGCAAGGACTGAAGGTGGTGAAGGGGTTCACAACCTCACAGGTAGAACAACAGTATCAACCAACCAGACCTTCCCTCAGAGTTCTCAGGGACTAAACTACCAACCAAAGAGTACAAATGGGAGGACCCATGACCCCAGATGGCATCAGTGGAAGGGGAGCCCCTTGGTCCTGTGGAGACTTGATGATCCAGGGTAGGAGATTGCTAAGGTATTGAGTCAAGAGTGGGTGGCAGGTGGGGGGACACCCTCACAGAGGAAGGGGAGGGGGGAAAGTACAAGGGAATTTTGGAGGGGAAACAGGGAAGGAGATAACATTTAAAATATAAATAAATAAAATAACTAAAAAAAAATATTGAAACTCATTTTTCATCCAGAATGAGTAAGTTCTTTCTTCACTGGTGCTTGGTCTTTTGCTCCATATACAAGTGTAAGTATGGATGTTTGTGTTTAAGTATGTAATGATGAGATAGTGTGTAAGCTGGGCCCAAGCTATTAGAATGGGAATATGTGCATAAATCTGTATATGAATTTGTGTGTGTTTAATCCATATTTGCTTGTGTAAAAATTTTTCTTTCTGACTCTCTTCTCCGGTTCCAATTGAGGTTATTGTTCCAGCCCTCCCTGTAGAGGAGAGGCATCTGGACAAGAAGGAAAAGGCTCCAGCAATGAATCCTTTAGTTTGTCCCCTGCTGTTTTGTGATGAGGTGATAAATGCCAGAGACTGCAGTTTCTGTCATCAAGGGAACTCAAAGATGTCAGCTAAAGTAGCAAAGTGACTTAAGATAGGTAAATGTTTTATTATTAAACAGTAGCACGAAATATCTTGCAAGACCAAATCTTGCCCCTACTGATGCTCTTCCCTCTGCGAGGGACCAAGAAGAACCAAGAAGAACCACTGGAGCTGGCTATCACCATTTGCTAATAATAGATTTTATTAGGATATTTTCATTAGAGGTGAATCAAATGTGTTTTGGTCAGGATAACCCTTCCCTGCCCTCATTTCTACTCTACTCCCTCCCATATAGCCCTCTCCTCTTCCAAAGTAGCCCCCTTTTAAGTTCTTCTCTTTTTCTTTTTTCTTTTACAACCCTACGTGTTTCATTGGAATAGCATAGAAGAGTATGAGTGAAGGGTTATTTACAAGAATGGATACGTAAACAGTGGATTCACAGCTAAATTAAATGTCTTTACTCTCATCAAATATTAATTATGCACAAATTTTCAGGAATTGACAAGCCTTGTGAGCTCCATGCTCCAGGATGGAATGTTGATGGGTCAGTTTTGTGTGTGTGTCTCTGTGTGTGTGTGTGTGTGTGTGTGTGTGTTTTCCATGTAATCATAGCTAGTATGAGTTCAAAGACAAGATAGCCATTGTACTGGGCAATATTATGTTAACCTGACATAAACTAAAGTCATCTGAGAAGAGAGAATCTCAACTGCCTGTACAACAACTACAAGCAACAGATTGGCACATACAAAAGCCTGTAGGGCATTTTGCTAATTAGTAATTGAAGTGTGAGCACCAAGTCTATTGTGTTTGAGACCACTCCTGGGCTGGCGGTCCTGGTATCTGGATGAATGGAAGCTAATCAAATCATTAAGAGTAAGACAGAGGAGAACCTGGGTTCACCTGTGGGGCTGTGTTGTGAAAGGCAGCCTGGCCCCTGCTACTGAGGAGAAAGATGGAGCCCGGGTCTTGAGCCCAACTTCACTGTACCGTTGCACTTGGTACTGTCTATGTGCCCTTGAGAAGGTGCATGGGGGATTTCAGTTTGAGAATGAGTGTGTGTGAGTGAGGCGGTACCCACATTCTCAACTTCAAGTCATTACAGTTTCTTTTTCCCAGAAAACAAAAGGGGTTTGATGTTGCATTTCATAAACTAACTGAAGGTCTTTCTACTGATGCAGCACAAGAGACGTGTTTTTTTTTAAAAAAAAAAAAATGAGGAAAGATGCTGTTTAGGTTTGGTTTGGTTTCATTTTAATTATTCTAGGGAAAACACTGACAAATGGTCAGAGCTCCTGTCCTGATCTTTTCATCAAGGCGCCTTTCCTATACTATGGTTCAGCTGTGAATGTAGCTATGTGGGGACAGAGTGGGGGGGGGGGGGGGGGGGGGGGGGGGGGGGGGGGGGGGGGGGTCTCTGGAGTTTGAGGATATAGAAAAATAAAAGTACAGTTGTTACAAATAAAATGCAGACTTCAAAGACAGAAAAAGCCACAACCCAACACAAAATTTAAATGCTTGAAATTGGCATCATAAACAAGCTCTCCCTGACTTGTATTGTGGCAGTTGGAATGCCTTTAGAAAACTGTGCCAAAGAATTTAGAAAACAAATGTACAATAAAAGTAAATACACTCAAAACCGCAAACTTTAGGTAACTATTTTGAATTGCAAATGATGAAAATTTAATGTTGAAAGATCTGATAAAATAACCATTTGGAAAAAAAAAAAAAAGAGTAAAACAGAAAGAAGTTCTTTGAGACCTCTGCATCAGCTCTTGGCTCCAGGTTCTATTCTTGCCTCAATTCCTGTCCTAAACTTTTGTCAGTGATGGACTATGATGTGGAAGTGTAAGGATATAACCCTTCTTATAACATGCTTTCAGTCAGTGTTTCATCAAAGTAATAGTAACTTTTACTAGGATAGTCATGTTGTATCTGATAGATATTGTTCCAAGGTTCTCTCTCTTCCATTTCTTGAACCCTTACTGCTCCTCTATCACAAATGTAACTTCAATGAGGTTACCTTAGTCCATCCTACCTTCTGTAATTCAGTATTTTACAACAGAAATAGTCAAATAGTTTCAGGAGAGAAATATAGCTCATTTCTTTAAATAGTTCATGAGGATATAGCTACTGGTAATGTGTGTCATAATGAACTAGGTTAGCAGGTCAAGCTCCTACTAGACACGTTGTATTGTGAAAATCAAACATAACCCTGTACACTATTAGAAATTCCATATCATCCCTTTTGTTTCTTTGGTTATGGGAAGTGATGTGTACAAACTCACAGGGTACACTGTATTGTATTATATGTTGTTCTACCTTATTTGTCCAGTCTTTGTGCCAAGTCCGGTTTGAGTCCTCTATGAGTATATGCTGTATCTTATTATAAAAGTTGGCATAAGGGGCTGATAAGGTTTCAACTGGTAGGGTGACTGCTGCTAAATCATGAGGACTAAGCTCAATCCTCATAGTACATGGAATTTGGCCATTGCACTACATACCAATAACTCAAGAACTGGAGACATAGAGACAAGATGATCCCTAGCCATCAATCTGGACATTCAGTCTAGACATATCTGACTGGATTACCCTACCCAGGTTTGTAGGAAAGAAAAAGTCTGTCTCAAAAAGTAAGGGAGAAATAGATTGAGGAAACTTATAACTTCAACCTCTGCCATCCACATGTATACATGTACAAACGTACTAGCAAATATGTATACATGTGCACATAAACATCAGCATATTCACCAAAAACAAGCAAACAAAAAAATGCAGTGTAGGGTCAACAGAGATCCTGCAGTCATGTGTTAACTTGAAGTGGGAGCCACTATGATTTTCAAGTATATGGAGATCTAAAGAGAGAGAAAGAGAAGCAGAACAGTTCAAGCATCATGAAGAGATGTGTAAGTAAAGATGTAAGAGTGAAGAGGAATAGTCTATTGTGGCAACTGCACTGCTACCCTAGGCAATGGTGCAATCCTAGTATATGCTCCTCCTGGGGGCTGTGTATTGATCTGTGGCCATGCAGAAGCAGGGTTCTGAATTGATGTTCATGGCCCATGTTACCACCAAAGGCTATGTGGATGTCCTTGGTCTGCATTGCCACCTGGGTCCACATTGATGTCCAAGGTCTGTGCAGATCTGGTCCTAGTTCTCATTGGTTGCAGCACTCTGGAGTGCTAGCTCCATCTCTCTCAGGAGAGATCATAACTTCAGTATACTAGAAAATGGGTCATGCATCTCTCCTGGGCAAACAGAGCACGGTCTGGGGGTATGAGTATAGGAGAGCTGGCCTAACTACTCAACTGCCATGAGATGGCATGGCATGGGCAAGGGAAAATGTCCTTCCCCAGTCACCCCTTGCCATCTACAGCTGATCCTGGGGCCACAAAATCTGGCCATGGGGTCAAAAAAGTTAGAGAGCTGGTCATGCCCCTCACTTGCTATAGCATTCTGGAGATAAGGTCCCATTTTGACTAGGTACCACTGTAGATATGGCTCCAGTCAGGTAGGTATGGGCAATCCATCTTCAAGGGTATGAAAACAGGAGACATGGACCCTTGCTGGCTGCAGGATTTGGATGAGGTAGCTGAGACAGGACTGGAGAACTTGCTATGGTAGTTTAGATGTGGGAAAGGTGGCAGAAGGACCAACTCTGCTATCACCCAGGCCCAGGTCTAGGCCTTTGAGTTGGCCCACTCCAACATTTACTTCATCCATGTACTATTGGAGCATAGAAAAGGGCCTCTTCTGCAGATCTAAAGCAGCAGGATCTCAATGACGCAGGGAACTACCAGGATATCTAAGAAGAATCCCAATGACGATCCAGTCTTGATAATGTCACAGAAGCCAGAAGCTTCGAATCAGACCAATGACTCATTGCAATTAACATTTTAAATAAAAGATGTGTGGGGAAATGGGTATGTTGTGACATACTACCATTTCCAAAACAAGATTTTTTTTGGTGTTTTGTTTTGTTTATTTTTAATATTTTTTAAAGATCTTTTTTGGAGGAGGTTTCAAGGTTAGAGGGCAGAAACCAACAGATGGGGAGATGAATGGAATTGAGGTTCATGATGGGAAACTCATAAAGAATAAAGTTTTAAAAAAACATGTAAGTCTATGACACAATGTTAACCTATATTGTTTTCACTGATAGAAATGATGCTAAGAAATGTGTTGTTTCATAGACCATATATGAGCCCAGATAGAACTAGATTTTTACTATAAATGCCCATTGATTTTTATCCATCTAGGTTCTTCAAATGCAGATCCCTGCAGGGAATGACAAGGACTCAAGTTATTTGACCTGTTAAAGGAATGTGGTTGAACACCATTGCCTGTGGGAAACTTGCCTTGCTTCATTTCTTCCTTTTCCTGTACCTGGTACAACTGCAAAATATTCACAAGAAGGAATATATATATATATATATATATATATATATATATATATATATATTCCCAAATGGATATCCAGTAAAAATATGGCTGTCACTGGACATCCAAAGGGGGTTATGAGTCAGCACAAACTGTGTAGTGTATATGGAAACTTCAATGTAAACAGTGATGTAATCTGTTATATAACTTTTTTTTTCTTCAGAATTCCAGTTCTATGTGATTGTATATAAAGATAGCACTAGTGGTAGAGACTTTCATCTTAATGAGCGGTTAAGCCTTTGTTTATTCCTCCACCTTTAGTAGCATGCTTGATTGAATCTGTCTGTAAGCCTTGTCCAGACCCATGTGTAGCCTATGTAAGACCCATGTGTACCCACCTGTGCTTGTGTACCTCCATCTGCTCTCTCTTTAACAATTTGGGTCTGTTAAACACCTTGTCTTATCTACCTGAAGACCCTCAAAGTCTTCTCAAATTCCATGACTCCTATGACCCAAGTTGTTTCCTGTCCTGGAATTCATAAAATGTACAGTTTTTCTTTTTGATCAAACAAAGATCCTTTGGAAAGATTGTTCATTTAACTGGTATCCTTTGGAGGAGACATGTGAAGAACTATACTAGTTCCCCAGTGCAATACTAGGTCTTAATTGTCAGCTTAAGGGAATCTAAACTCATCTCTGATCTGGGCTTCTGGATCTGCCTGTGGGAATTATATTGAGTCTGTTACTTGAGCTAAAAATAGTTATTTCAAGTGCCTGGCATCACCTCTTCACTATGATCTTGGACTACGCAAGGGGAGAAGGAACTGAGTAGAAGTTGGCCTTTCTCATGTCCTGCTTCTTGAGATTTAAGTCAATGTGCTCAGCTGTTTCAAGCTCCTTCCATTGTGACATCCCTGTCATGTACCTTAAACTGTAAAATAAAATATACCTTTTTGCATAAGTTTATTTCACTAGGGTATCTATCATATTGTAGCAAATGAAAAGAAACTAAGACACCAAGAAATTAGTCATCTCGTGATTTCATTTGAGAAGTCCTAAAAAAGTTAATTCTGATAATGTTTCTAGAGAGATAGATTCTTAATCCAATGAATTAATAAATTGCAAGTTTAAATATGGGGTTAAAATTCCCCACATAACATCTAAATATGTGTATTTCATAAGGTCTAAGTGTTGTATACAGAAATCTAAAAATAAAAATAAATGAAGTTATTATTCAAATTTTAAAACACAGCTCATTACAGCAAAAATTGGACATTCGAAATATGCCTCAATTGGCAAAATGCTTGTCTAGATACTTGAAGAACTGTGTTAGAGCCCCAGATCACATAATATCAAGCATGGTGGCATAAGCTAGCAATCTCAGAACTTGGGATGTGTAGGCAAGATGATCAGAAGTTCAAGCTTATGTATATATATACATACACACACACATAAACAAATTTGAGGTCTAGAGTAAATGTGTAATTGTCTACAAAACAAAATAAGAACAACAAAATATGTATATATAAAACTCTGCAGGGAACATACTCAATTTGTTTTAAATGCACTATATAGGATTTTAAGTAGTCATAAAAACTATGTCTCTATAATAATTAAAATAATACATTATTTGAAATCAATAAAAGCAAGTGATAAAATTTTATTAAGTCAATGAAATTGTCTTAAAAAATACATCTTAAAAGACACCACTGAATGATGACTAATTACCAGTTTGTTGACTATAAACATTCACATCACATATGACTACATGATAACACAAATGTTTTGAAAATATTTAGGTATTGCTTTTGTTGATATTGTTGTGGTTAATTTTGCATCAATGTGACAGATACTACATCTTGGAAAGAGTTCTTACTGTTTAAAAATGTAACTTTTTTATATTTTTAATATTTAATATTCAAGGCAATTATCATGAATATATATATATATATATATATATATATATATATATATCCTGGATAATGTTTATCAACTTGTCACAAATTAATCTAGAAAAAAGAACCTCAATAAAGAAAAATACTCCATCAGATGATCTGCTAGGCAAGCCTTTGGGACATTTTTCATTAATAATTGATTTGGTAGGGCCCAGTGTAGTATGAAAAGTACCAAACCTGGGCACATGTTCTTGAATGGCCTAAGAAATCAACTGAGTGGCTAAAAGGTGCAAGGCAGTGAGGAGCATTGCTCTGTGGCCTCTATTTTAGTGCCTGCCTCTCTGTTTTTCCTTTGAGTGTCTTCTTCCCTGACTTCGTTGTATGATGAACTTTGTACTGTGAAGTGAAATAAATCTTTTATTCTCTAAGTTTCTTTTAGTCATATTGTTTAATCTCAGCAGTAGAAAGTAAACTAAGACTGGTACATATTTATTACATCTAACTGAGTGAAAAACACAGCTCAGTTAGTCCATCTCAAACATGCCCAGATGGACCTACTAAAAATGATGCTCAGAAGGCTCACAGGGGCAATTTCTCACATCATTATAATGTCCAGTAACTCTCACTGGAGTCACAGTAAATTGGTGTTTTGCACCCATATGAATGCATGTGTGAAAGTGTGCCTCTGTGTGTGTGTGTGTGTGTGTGTGTGTGTGTGTTTGAATACTTGCCTGTGTGTGTGCATTTGTGCATGTATGTGTGTTAATTTAGCTTCCCTAGAAAACATTGACTACTACAAATTTTGCTTTATTTAAAAGTTTTAAGGTAGAAAATTTAAGTTTAACTCCCTAGACCAAGTTGGAGCCAAGAAAGAAAAATAGTTGGGCCCTGAAGCACCCTGATCAAGGAGCTTGGCTGACCACACCCTGTTCCAGAAATTGGCTGACCTCAAAAGTTAGATTAAAATCTTGAGAACAATTTTGAGAAACAGGGAGTTTCCTCTTGTGATTTTTAGTTCCCCCTTATGACTTTTCACTGCTATTTTTGGTATTTTCCAATAACACCCTCTCTACCCTCTTGGGTTGTGTTTTGTTTCCTTTAAGTACCCCCTTTCTCAGCTACCCGGGGTCAAACTCCTCTACCCCTGCATGGGATACAAGTTGGCCCCAGTGCACTGGTCCTCTCAATAAACCTTGCGCAACTGCAGCAAGGTTGATCTCTTGTGAGTTCTTGGGGTGCCGCATCATCTCGAGACTTGAGTGAGGGTCTCCCCTCTTTGGGTGTCTTTCAAAGTTTCTGACAAAGAGTCTGAAGTTAATTGATTCTGATCCTTCTAGAATTGTTCTCTGAACTACTAGGAACTGTTCAGTATTTTACAGTTATAAGAAGAATACACATAGTTGCCCTGAAGTTGACATTTGTGTCATGAAGATCATCCTGAAATGGGCAGAAGAGGACTCAGTCAGAATAGGACCTTAACCAAGTAGATATCATACATACTATTAAAGATCAAGCAGGCAGGAAAAAGGTTCAGTTCCCATGATAACTCAAAGGTCATCATATATTTCTATCTCCCAGGTCATGTTTGTATCTTCCAGGAACATTCCATAAATTCAATTGACAGAGGAAGTAAAAATTCAGGCCTTTTATCCCCAGATATTTCTCCATGAATTTCAAATTTTAATGGAAATCCAATAGATATAAAAATTCAGATTTCTGAGACATACCCCAGGACATATCAGAGGTTAGGGCATTGTTCCTAATGGTAGGGAACTTTATGTAATTCATAAAGATGCTACTTTTGATTAAATTGTGAAATCACAGGCAGATAATCATTCTGGCAATAATACAGATATTCTAAAGAGACTTTTGTGTTTCTTTTGCTGTCAGATTATTGGCACAAGGTTTACTAAGAAATTAGAATATCTTCAAGTTTCTCATGCTAAGAGAAAGAAAAAGTTGAAACTTTTTTAGAACCAGAGGCAAAGTTTATTTCCTAGGCAGAGATTTCATACAGTTTTAACAAGTTGTTACATCACCTGCAGTAGGGTCTAGAGCTCAAATAGTAATGAGCCAATGAAGAAGAAGACCACACAATGGCCAGGACTGTTAAGATATGAATAGGTTTTTGTTTGTTTGTTTGTTTGTTTTTTTACCCTCTTTTTAAGTCTACACCTCATGTTAGGATCCCAGAAATAGACTTGGAGCTTAAATAAAATTACTTGTTTCTATTACCAATGTAATCATATTGTAATCACCCTTACCTGTCTATTTTTGAGAATGGGTACCTAAGCTTCTCATGGTAGAGCTGTCAGGAGTAAGGCTCTGGTCTTTCCTACAGAGGGCCCACCAGATATGACCATTCAGAGGAAGTTGATAGCCAGTGGAAAGTCTTTATTTCTACCCACATGGACTATATTCAGGTGTTAGGGGCTTAAGTGTAATATCAATATTTATAGAAAGATATGTATAAAAGCAAAATTCACATCCTGATGTCTCACTCTTTCTAGCTTAGCTTGCCTAATCTAGAAGCTTCCTCATAGATATACTCAGAAGCTTATCTTCTAGATTATTTGAGTCCCTGTTAATCAAAGAGTAGTGTTAAATATAACAGTCACCTAGGCTTAGGGCTACAGACACTGCTGAGTGTAAAATTCTACCAGAAACAAATAAGACTAAATCTCTAATATGTAGCCATCCTTCAGCCTTGAATTAGCTACTCAGTAGCTAGCCAGTAGCTTTGGAAAACTCTCATAATGGAAAGCCAGCATTTTGGTTTTAATTTGTTAATTGTTCTACTTACATATTTTCCTTTTCTTATAATGCATGTCCACCCTAACATCATGGTGCCATTATTAATTTCATTCGCTATTGAGCAATATAATAGAGACGATGAAATGAGATGTTCTATCTAACCAGGACATCAACAGAAATAATATTTATTCTTTTCAGTATCTCTTGCTAATATACTTCTGTACACAGAATGATATTGATTTCTCCACTGTAGGATTAAATTATGTTTAAAATAATCTATGGCTCATTTCTCATTCATGTTTCCAATCACTACTAAAGAGATTCTATAAGCATGCTATACGAATTTTGTAAATAAATTACTTCAAAAAGAATTGACAATTCTACAGCAGAGGAGTGAAATATTA
Source organism: Mus pahari (assembly GCF_900095145.1). Taxonomy (NCBI): domain Eukaryota; kingdom Metazoa; phylum Chordata; class Mammalia; order Rodentia; family Muridae; genus Mus; species Mus pahari. The sequence goes on from NC_034594.1 coordinate 89,734,614, forward strand.
TAGCAGAAATAATGTAAAATATTTCATTTTTTCAATCTTTATTAGATATTTTCTTCATTTACATTTCAAAGGCTATCCTGAAAGTCCCCTATACCCTCCCCCTGCCCTGCTCCCTTAAACACCCACTCCCACTTCTTGGCCCTAGAGTTCCCCTGTACTGGGGCATATAAAATTTGCAAGACCAAGGGGCCTCTCTTTCCAATGATGGCCAACTAAGCCATCTTCTGCTACATATTGTTCATATTGTTGTTCCACCTATAGGGTTGCAGACCCCTTCAGCTCCTTGGGTACTTTCTCTAGCTCCTCCATTGGGGGCACTGTGTTCCATCCAACAGATGACCGTGAGCATCTACTTCTGTGTTTGCCAGGCACTGGCATAGTCTCACAAGAGATAGCTATATGAGGGTCCTTTCAGCATAATCTTGCTGGCATATGCAATAGTGTCTGCATTTAGTGGCTGATTATGGAATGGATCCCTGGGTGTGGCTGTCTCTGGATGATCCATCCTTTCATCTCAGCTCCAAACTTTTTCTCTGTAACTCCTTCCATGGTTATTTTGTTCCCTATTCTAAGAAGTAATGAAGTAGCCACACATTGGTCTTCCTTCTTCTTGATTTTCTTATGTGAGCATCAGCAAGAGAATACAAGAGATGGAAGAGAGAATCTCGAATGCAGAAGATTCCAAAAATATTTCCATTTATAATGCTATAAAGCTAGACCTGAGGATATTTCTCAGTTGGGAGTGTGCTTGATTAACACCTGAGGATATTTCTCAGTTGGGAGTGTGCTTTGATTAAATTCCTAGCACCACATAAAGTAGGCATAGTAGTCTACTCCTGTAATCATAGCACATGAGAGGTAAGGAATTATCACAAATTTAAGGCCATCTCCAGCCATATACATGGTTTCCAGTACAGTCCAATCTGAGATACATGGTATACTGGCACAGAAGAAAAAGAGAATCCTGTAAATCTTTATATTTTTGAAAATGTGGTTGATATGTCTATGAACCTCATTTTCAAAACTCATTCTTAGTTTTAATATAGATGCTCTTTAAGAAGGCATCTCCTCTCCATGGAAATTGTACATAGTTTTCATCTAGTTCTTAATCAATCCACTCTCTAAGTCATTCACTAAGGAATCTAGTTTTGATTATGGGATCAAACATGAAGGAAAGAAGATTTAATGATGGACTGTTTCCATTTACTTGGCCTGTGAACAAATTTGTCAGGATTTTCAGAGATGGGTTATTAGATGTGGGAAGACTCATCCTGAATGTGGACCACAACATTTCATAGGCAGGCCTAGGAAAGGAGAGAGCAAGCAAGCATAAATAAGCACTATCCATTCATTTCTCTCTGCATTTGACCTGCCTAGTTGTTCTGAGCTCTTTCACCTGTAATCTTCAATACAGTAACGAATGATAACCTGCCCTATCTCCAGTACATAGCTTTTTTTCTTTTAATTATTTTATTTGATATTTTCTTCGTTTACATTTCAAATGCTATCCTGAATGTCCCCTATACCCTCCCCCTACCCTGCTCCCTTATCCACCCACTCCCACTTCTTGGCCCTGGCATTCCCCTCTATGGAGCATATAAAGTTTGCAAGACCAAGGGGCCTCTCTTCCCAATGATGGCTGAATATGCCATCTCCTGCTACATATGCAGCTAGAGACTAGAGCTCGGGGGTACTGGTTAGTTCATATTGTTGTTCCTCCTATAGGGTTGCAGCCCCCTTCAGCTCCATGGGTACTTTCTCTAGCTCTTCCATTGGGGGCACTGTGTTTCATCCACTAGCTGACTGTGTGCATCCACTTCTGTGTTTGTCAGGCACTGGCATAGCCTCACAAGAGGCCGCTATATCAG
>NC_034594.1:89736601-89745714 GCF_900095145.1 Mus pahari
TCTGGGTTTGGTGGCTGATGATGAGATAGCTTTTTGTCACAGTATTTTCTACCCTAAATAGGAAGGGAAGCTATTACAAAAGTGAATGTTCTTCTTTTCATACACTGAATATGTAAAAAAGTGTCTAGGACTTTTTTTTTTTTTTATCATTTGCACACACTAAAAATGTAAGAAATGTCTGGGACATTTGTACTTTACTGTAGGAGTGAGTTCTTTCATTGAATTTTGCTAGTATTTTGGGTATGACATCATGTCTAAAAATCCCTTTATCTCCCATTGTTTATCTAATTTTCACATTTCTCACATATGTGGAGTATTTCCCTGTAACTGCACCACCAGGGCAACAATAATAGTGATGATGGAAGCTCACGTCTGCTTCCTATTTTCCAATAGGAAAATATGAATACCTTTTCATTAAATCCCAAGGAAAGCTTTTAAGTTTGGCATATTAAATATATTGATACAATTTCTATATGTGTGTTAGGAGTGGGTAAGAATGACACCTCATGGGTTGCTGGGATGATTAAAAGACATAATATATGGAAATTATTCAGAACAGTGCCTGGCTCCTAGTAAAATCTTTTCAATGATGGATTTATGCATTCCAGCACAGGAGGTATCCAGCTATTCATTCCTTTTCAAAATTGTAGCTCTAAATGGTTAAGTAATAGACATAAAGCACTTGAAATGAATCTTGGAATATAATGAGTTCACTATATCTAGACTGTTAATATACCACAATTTTGCAGAATTTCTTCCAAGAATAGATGTTAATATTTTTAGTAAGCTTTTGCTGAGCTTTCAAAATTGACATGTATACACTGCATGTATTCACAGAGCAACATTAGGTTTCAAGGCATGTATGTAGTATATATTCTATAAATTTATATTGTTTTATTTATATATATTTATATGTTCAGGTGTATGTGCATCATGAATGGGTGTGTTTGTGTGTGTGAATGTGTGTGTATGTGTGTGTGCACTTGCATGCATCCATATGAATTCATTCAGGTATCAAGTGATGCCCAATATACAGGCTAAGTAATTTAGTGTTATTTATCTCTTAAAAACTAAATCAGGGGAGATGTGGGAACACTCTGCTATTTAAGGTTGATGCCTATAATTGATCTTATAGCCTTGGGAATTGGAAAAATATGAAGGACTCTCTTCACTGGCAGGGTTTCTGTTTCTCTGATTTTGTCTGGGAAGTTCAAAATTCCTCACAACTCTACATTTAAATTACATGTATAACTTTCTTTCTCCTGACAAGAATGCATACAGCTTACACCTGAGATTCCTAAAAGGCTTCCCCATGCTAATGAGGCATTTTGGTACTCTAACTCCTCAGCCACTGACCTTAGCCCACCTCAGATATGCCTCCCTCCAGTCTCTAAATACATATATCACTGTACATATTGACAGGGTTTCCAAGCCTCCTGTTCATCATCTCTGTTCCCTTTGTACTTGTGGAACACATCTCTGGATAATCCCTGATGGTATGAATAGTCACAATAGACCTCAGAAGAGCTTTGAAAATCTGTCAGCCAGAAGCTAGGACGTACCCAGGTAAGGTCAAAAGCTAAGACCATTGCCAGACACTTGGGTGTGTTGGCCATATCAGAAAGATGGGTTGTATTGTATTGGTTGAGAAAAATGTAAAAAACCTATCTTTCAGCACCATTCCTTTGTTTGGTGTTTACCAAGTGCAGGTAGGGTTTAATGAAGGAGGACAGATGGGCTTTTGCAGGTTTGCAGAGGCACACAGGGGTTCCAGTACAATATTCACTACTAAAATGGGATGGCACGAAACTGCCTAATTTTAGTTTCAGGAGATCTGATATATAGATTAAGATTCTGAGGGAACCTGCATGAATGTCTGAATCTTTTGAATAACCAAAAGTGTCTCACTGTCAAGCTTGTGATGTGCATAGACACACCTTAGATGCATTTGGTGAAAAATCAGTTCTTATTATTTGAATAATTAAAAGCAGAACAGGAGTCTCTCAGTTTCTACTATCACTTTGTGTCCCCTTTACTTCATCACAGAGATAAATCCTTATTTTCAACTTTACCTCCTGACTGGATTCTTGAAATATCAGAAGCATAGAGGACAGAAAACTACCGATGAGTATGAAAGTGTATCTGTGAGCAGAAGTAAACATCTACTGAGAGGACAGGCTAACTTTGGACAATGCAGAGGACCCACTCAATATGCTTAATTATGCATATCTCTCATACCCTGCCCCAGTCCTTTCTCTGTTTCTATCTAAAGCCCACTTCTGTACACAGAGACTGACCTCTAGGGATCATTAGGATGCTTAACTTTTCTTTGCATAAGGTGGCTATATAAAATACAGCAGATTTTGCAGCTATTCACTGTGCCTGTTTCCATAATTTCTATACTGCCATAAGTGCATGTTAGGGCTGCTCAAAGCATATTTTTTCCTTAATACAATTGGTTATAATTTGTGTGATATGCACTATTTATTTTTTTTTAATTTTTTCTTAGATATTTTCTTCATTTACATTTCAAATGCTATCCCGAAAGCCCCTATACCCACCCCCTCCCCCGCTGCACCCCTATCCACCCACTCCCACTTTTTGGCCCTGGAGTTCCCCTGTACTTGTTCCCCTGTACTATAAAGTTTACAAGACCAAGGGACCTCCCTTCCCAATGATGGCCAACTAAGCCATCTTCTTCCACAAATGCAGCTAGAGACATGAGCTCTGGGGGGTACTAGTTAGTTCATAATGTTGTTCCACCCATAGGGTTGCAGAACCCTTCAGCTTCTTGGGTCCTTTCTCTAGCTCCTCCATTGGGGGCACTGTGTTCCATCCAACAGATGACCGTGAGCATCTACTTCTGTGTTTGCCAGGCACTGGCATAGCCTCACAAGAGACAGCTATATGAGTACTTTCAGCATCATCTTGCTGTCATATGCAGTAGTGTCTGCATTTGGTGGCTGATTATGGGATGGATCCCCAGATTGAGTAGTTTCTGGATGGTCCATCCTTTCATCTTAGCTCCAAACTTTGACTCCGTAACTCCTTCCATGGGTATTTTGTTCCCTTATTCTAAGGAAGAATGAAGTATCCACACGTTGGTCTTCCTTCTTGATTTTCCTGTGTTTTGCAAATTGTATCTTGAGTATTCTAAGTTTATGGGCTAATATCCACTTATCAGTGAGTGCATATCAAGTGACTTCTTTTGTGATTGGGTTACCTCACTCAGGATGATATCCTCCAGATACATCCGTTTGCTCAAGAATGTTATAAATTCACTGTTTTTAATAGCTGAGTAGTACTCTATTATGTAAATGTAATTTCTGTATCCATTTCTCTGTTGAGGGTCATCTGGGTTCTTTCCAGCTTCTGGCTATTATAAATAAGGCAGCTATGTACATAGTGGAGCATGTGTCCTTGTTACCAGTTGGAAGATATTCTGGGTATATGTCAAGGAGAGGTATTGCTGGATCCTCCGGTAGAACTATGTCCAATTTTCTGAGGAAACTCCATACTGATTTCCAGAGTGGTTTACAAACATGCAATCCTACCAGCAATGGAGGAGTGTTCCTCTTTCTCCATATCCTCACCAGCATCTGCTGTCACCTGAATTTTTAATCTTAGCCATTCTGACTGGTGTGAGATGGAATCTCAGAGTTGTTTTGATTTGCATTTTCCTGATGTTTAAGGATGTTGAACATTTTTTTCCAAGTGCTTCTCAGCCCTTCAGTATTCCTCTGTTGAGAATTCTTTGTTTAGCTCTGTACCCTGTTTTTAATGGGGTTATTTGAATTTCTGGAGTCTAGCTTCTTGAGCTCTTTTTATATATTGGATATTAGTCCCCTATCAGATTTGGGATTGGTAAAAATCCTTTCCCAATCTGTTGGTGGCCTTTTTGTCTTATTGACAGTATATTTTGCCTTATATAAGCTTTGCAATTTTATGAGGTCCCATTTGTTGATTCTTGATCTTACAGCATAAGCCATTACTAGTCTGTTCAGGAACTTTTCCCCTGTGCCCATAATTTTGAGGCTTTCCCCCACTTTCTCCTCTATATATTTCAGTGTCTCTGGTTTTATGTGGAGGTCTTTGATCCACTTAGACTTGAGCTTTTTACAAGGAGATAAGAATGGATCAATTCGTATACTTCTACATGATAACCACCAGTTGAGTCAGCATCACTTGTTGAAAATGCTGTATTTTTTTCACTGGATGGTTTTAGCTCCTTGTCAAAGATCAAGTGACCATACGTGTGTGGACTCATTTCTGGGTCTTCAATTCTATTCTATTTTTTCTACCTGTCTGTCCCTGTTCCGTTACCATGCAGTTTTTATCACAATTGCTCTGCAGTACAGCTTGAGGTTAGGCATTGTGATTACACCAGAGGTTCTTTTGTTATTGAAAATAGTTTTTGGTATCCTTGGTTTTTTGTTATTCCAGATGTTAACTTCACTATTTCTGTAGTTGCATTATTTTGCTTTTAGAAAACACGATGATCAAGCAACTTATAAAGTGATGAAGTTTATTATATTTGTTTTTGTATTAGTTTATTGTGCCAGATATATTATACAATGGCAGCAAGCAGTCGGAAAGATAAGATGACAGCTCACATCTCAACTCTTCACAGGAAGTCAAAAGATAAAGCAAGAACTTGGACAAAGATATAAATCCCCAAGTCCCTTGTCACATACTTCCTGCAGATAGACACTACCTCTATAACCACTCCTAAATAAGTCTCAAAGTAATTGAGACTTTGGGCTTGTTACCTATTCAGATCACTACAATATATACTATAAGCTGGTGTTCCATTCAATCTTTTGTTTCAGCCCTGCTAATTGCTGGGATTATATGTACTCACTCTTCTTTATTATCTGGATCCTCTTACATGATTATATTTTTGGATTTTTTAAATTCAGATTTTTATTTTTTCAATAATTTAAACCACCCAGAGGTGACCCAACCTGAGGATCCATCTCATATACAGACAGCAAACACAGACACTATTCTGGATGCCAAGAAGTGTTTGATGACAGGAGTCTGATATAGATGTCTCCTGAGGGGCTCGCCATGAGCCTGACAAACACAGAGGTGGATGCTCACAGCCAACCATTAGACTGAGCACTGTGTCCTCAATGGAGGAATTAGAGAAATGACTGAAAGAGCTGAAGGGGTTTGCAAGCCCATAAGAAGAACAACAATATCAACCAACCAGTATCCCCAGAGCTCCCAAGGACTAAACCACCAACTAAAGAGTACACATCGAGTGATCCATGGCTCCAGATGCATACATAGAGAGGATAACTTTGTCAGGCATTAATGAGACAGGAGACCCTTGGTCCTGTGAAGGTCCCAGTGTAGGGGAATGCCAGGGTGGGGAGGTAGGAGTGGCTGGGTGGTGAAACACCCTCATAGAAGCAGGGGAAGGGAGGATGGGATAGAGGTTTTCCAAAGGGAAAGTGAGAAAAAAGATACCACTTAAAATGTAAATAAATAAAATATTCAATTAAAAGATGAAGGCACTATCAGAGATAATGTAACTTTTCCTGGATAATCTAGCTGAAATGTATCTGTCATCTTTCTCCTTCCAATAAAATATATTGGAAAGTTTGATTTATTCAGATGTTTTGGCATTGCTATCCTCTTTTCCAAAGCACGGCAACTGTTAGCTTAGCAAATGTTTTAGTTAGATGTTTGATAATTTCATTAAGATATACTTTGGAGTTAGCAGGAATCACATGTCAATTCTGTTCCAGTATTCTCAGTGCTTTTCAATATTTAGAATCCAGCTTGCTTTCTGTGTGAGAAAATATAGATTTTCACTCTGATTCTTTGTTTCTTTCCTCCTCTTAAGAAGCAATAAGCTTTTGTGCAGAAACAACAAAAACCTGTCTTTAGTAGGTATTTTTAGCATTTCAGTTCCATATAATAATCTCATTTTAGTTCTTTATAATTTGTTTTTTTTTCCTTTTGCCCAATCCAGTGTTACAAATTCCCTCTCATACATATTTGAATTTACACTGTTTAGAGATTATCTCCATTTTGCATTGGTTTTATCATCCTTTTCTTGTTAAGTATCAGGGAGTTTCTGAACATTTTTCTTTTATTATTGAGATTATAATATTATTGCATCATTTCTCCATTCCTCTATTTCCTCCAAAAGCTCCCACATGATGCTCCATCCTCTCTTTCAAGTGAATTGTTTCATTTTTCATAATTTTTGTTACATATATATGCATACACACACACACACACATATATATATATATATATATATATATATATATATATATATAACATATGAATTTATATTTCTAAATATAACTTGTGAAGATTTATCATCCTTTTAAAATTCATTTTGGTTTTCATAGTCATATCTAAATCCTTATCCTCAAAGATTTGGTTGTGACAATGTGAGTGAGTACATACGTGTATGTATGTGTGTCTGTGTGTAGGGCGCAGATGCTGGTATAACCCACAAATGTGTCAAATCCTCCAAGGTTATAGGTAGTTGTAAGCAAACTGGCAAGTTCAATGAGAACTTATTGTAGGTCCTCTGCAAACAGTTTTTTTTTTTTAATAATTACTGTATTTACTTACATTCCAAAATTTGCCCCACCTCTCAAGAATTCTTCACCCCCCTTCTTCCCTCCCCTTATCTTCTGAGAGTTTTCTCTTTCATCCACAACCCAAACCACCCCACCCACAACACCATGCCCTCCCAACTCTCACCCCCACCCCATCCTACCAATGGCATCTCCTTCCCTGGGGCATCAAGTCTTTACAGGATTAGGTAATCCTCTCCCACTAAGGCCAGATAAGGAAGTCCTCACTATCATATGAGCCTGAGGCCATGGTCTACCCTATGTATTCTCTTTGGTTGGTGGCTCAGTCTCTGGGAGCTTCCAGGGATCCAGGTACCTGACACTGTTGGTCATCTTCTGGGGTTGCCATCCCTATCACCTCCTTCAATCCTTCCCCTAACTCTTCAATAGGAGTTCCTGTCTTCCGTTCAGTAGTTGGCTATAAGTAACTACATCTGTCTCAGTCAGCTTCTGGTAGAAGTCAGAGAGGACAGCCATATTAGGCTCCATATTAGCATAAGATCGCATCAGTAATAGTATCTGGGTTTGATGCCCACCTATGGAATGGATCCCAAGTTGGGCCAGTCATTTGTTGGCCATTCCTTCAGTCTCTGCTCAATTTTTGTCCCTACCTTTCTTTTAGACAAAAACAATTCTTGGTCAAAATTTCTGAAGGTGGGTTGGTGACCCCATCCCTCCACTGGGGGCTCTATCTATCTTTTAGGGGTGATCTTTTCAGGTTCCATCTCCTCACTGTTGAGCATTTTATCTAAGGTCATCCCCCATGGAGTCGTGGAAATCTATAACGTCCCAGATCTGTGGAACATTACAGAGGTACTCCCAGCCCCTTACCTCCAATAGCGGCGTAATTCCATTCACTATGCTGGCCCACTGGCTTTCTTTCTAATCTATCCCTAATACATAATTGTGTCCCGTTTTCCTCCCCCTTCCCTCTTCCACCTATGTCCCTCCCTCCCTCTGTCTCCCATGATTTGTTTTCCCTTCTAAGTGGGATTGAAACACCCTCACTTGGGCCTTTCTTCTTGGTATTCTTCAAATGGTGATGGGTTGTATCATGGGTATTCTGTAATTTTTGTCTAATTTTCACACATCAGTGAGTACGTGGCATGGATCTCATTTTGGATTTGGGTTACCTCACTCAGGACGATATTTCTATTTGTCTGCAAAACTCATGTTGTCCTCAGTTTTAATAGCTGACTAATACTCTGTTGTGTAAATAAACCACATTTTCTGTGTCTGATCTTCAGTTGAGGGACATCTGGGTTATGCTATGAGTACAATGGTGCATGTGTCCTTGTGGTATGGTGGAACACCTTTTTGGTATACATCCGGAGTGGTATATATGGATCTTCAGATAAAACTATTTCCAATGTTTCCAGGAACTGCCAGAGTAATTTCCAGAGTGTTTGTACCACTTCACAATCCCACTAGCAATGGGATTTTCTCCACATCCTTGCCAGCATGTGCTGTCATTTGAGTTTTTTCACTTAGTCACTCTGATTGGTGTAAGGTGGAAACTCAGGGTCATGTTGATTTACATTTCCTCAATGAATACGGATTTTTAAACATCTCTTTGGAAGTGAAAATTCTGTATGACAAGAATATTAAATCCCTGAGGAAAGAAATTGAAGTCCTTGGAAGATGTAAAGATCTCCCATGCTAATGAATCAGGAAGATTAACAAAGTGAAAGTGGCCATCTAACCAAAAGCAATCTACAGATTCAATGCAATCCCCATCAAAATTTCAACACAAGTCCGTAAGCACTTTTTAATATCTGAGCAACTTTTCTATCTTCTCATCCTTCTATATTTCACAGCTAACTGATATTTAATGATTTGTATCCTTCTTTTTCTAAGTCTTTTCCTTCATTACTCTGTCTTTATCTTGTATGGGGAGTTTCCATGATTCTTTCCCCAACTATTTACCTAATTGTTGATTGGCTAATAAAGAAGGCAAGAGCTAACCCCTGGGAAAAGATATGGAAGTAAGAGCTTCCAGAATGACAGGAAACGAAGGAAAGAGGATTAGGAGTTGGACCAGAAAATGGGGCAAGTTATTCTTAGCTCAGCAGTTGTGTGATCTGACTGGTTTTAAAGTGTTAGAACTATCTGGTGTTTTCCATTTATGACGATTCAGTTGAACAACTGAGAGGGCAAACCTGTGTGCCAGCCATCAGTGAGTCCAGCCTACTGCAGGAATGGCCCAAGGAACATAAGGAATAGGAGTAAGCTCCAGGCATTTTCAGGAAAAACTGGTATGGTCAGCTTAGCAAGCCTGCTGAAGCCACCAGTACCAGACAGCTGCTTAGAGCACCACTGTTTTAGCACTAATCAAGATAAAGCATGGGTGTATTTTTTTTTTTTAATTACAGGAAATATTAGCTCCTTTTTTTTTAACCTTATGACAATTAAGACAGTTTCTCCTTATTCACTGACAGCATTGTGGCCCTTTCCTATACACCCAGGATGTCCCGCGCTACCTTCCCGCCAGCAAGAAATGACGCGGCA
>NC_034594.1:89745725-89776550 GCF_900095145.1 Mus pahari
GATGATGCCACGGGAAAGGCAGGGCACAAGGGAATGGAAATCTACCCAGCACATGCGCAGCTGCCTTGTTTGTTTGTTAGAGCACAGGACATACGCTATCTTGTAATGGCGAATGTGAGGGCGGCTCCCCACACCAGTATCCATATTGGAGGTTCTTAAGAGTTTAAGTAAATCTGGAGCTAATGGAAAACAATTACTCCTGAGGGGAATTTGCCTTATACAATTTAATTCATAGTATGATAAATGCATATACAAGTTTTCATGTATATACAAGTATACAAGTGTTTGCAAATTCATATAATACATGTGCAAGTGCACTTCTATATCAGAAGTTCATTTCGTGTCTTCCTCAGAATCATTTTTGTTTGAGACAGCTATCGTATTTTACCTGGAACTCAGCCATTTGGCTAGACTAACTTGTGTGCAAACTTTAATGTTTCCCTGAGTATATTTACCCTCCTTATTTATTTCCTGATTTTTGTAAGGAACTCTAATGTATCTCAGGTTAATCACAAACACAAACTAAGGATGACCTTAAATCTGATATTTCTGCTTCTACCTTCTACATAATGGAGCTCTGGGACTGAATATATATAAGACAAGGTGTTGACTACAAGGATGAATTCAAAGCACTTGTGGCAGTGTGCACAAGACTTTTAGTAACATCAAGTCAGATCAAGTCTCAGCATGGAGTGGGAAGGTAAATATACAGCAACTATTGGCAAATGTTAAATGCTGAGAGAGAGAGAGAGAGAGAGAGAGAGAGAGAGAGAGAGAGAGAGAGAGAGAGAGTTTGAATCCACCCTAGATAGAGCTGTGGCTCAGCCAAGGAATTCTTAATGATATCCTGCTTCAAGGAAAGTATGTCTTTAAGAAGAGTACTGCATGATGAGAATGACAGCTATGATTATCTGGGAAGAGCATGGCTGAAACAGAACTCAGTAAGTACAAACATCCTGTACAAGAAATGGAGAGGATAGGCTATTTAGAAAGTAGAAAAAGTCCAATATTTTGAAAAGACACAATTGGAAACAATTTTTCATATGATATATTCTGATCATACTTCTTCTCCTCCATACAACTCCTCCCAGATTATAGCCACGCCCCCCCCACCCAAATGCAAGACCAACCCTCTTTATTTTCTGATTTTTTTTTCTTTTTTTTTTTTTCGAGACAGGGTTTCTCTGTGTAGCCCTGGCTGTCCTGGAACTCAGAAATCCGCCTGCCTCTGCCTCCCAAGTGCTGGGATTAAAGGTGTGCACCACCACCGCCCGGCTATTTTCTGATTTTTGTAAAGACATCTTATCTATTTCAGGTTGATCTCAAACTCAATAAGTAACTGAGGAAGACCTTAAGTCTGACATTTCTACATCTACCTCTTGCATAATGGAGCTCTGGGACTGGGTTTTTGATGTGCTGGAATTTGAACCCAGGGCTCTGAGCAAATGAGGAAATGAGCTGTAGTAGCTGAATTATATTGCAAGCCCCCTAGCATCCAGTATTAAAGTCAAGGTTACCATCTTAGCTTTTAAATGTGTTACATGGTATTTATTATAGACTCAAATATTCTAAACTGGCTATTCTTAATTCATGTTCATCATTTGTATGTGATTCATGCTTTCTTGTGTTTGTAAGTGTTTGCAGATGCATACATATTTATGCATGTGCACTTGTATATCAGAAGTAAGCTTTGTATCGTCTTCATCATCCTCTTTATAGTTTGAGACAGTTCTCTCATTGAACCTGGAACTCACCTCTAATGGTCCTGCTGTCTTTTCTCCTAGCAATGGGATTTGTGATGCATGCTGCCATACTAGTTTTTTTAAACTTATGTCCTTATGCGTGCATGGTAAGAATTATCTCCAAGAAACCAGGCTACTCTTTTATACTGTTGCATGGAGTGCCCTGATTTATCAAGTAACAAGAAAAATGTTTCACCTGTGTATATTTTTATAAATTTCAGTGACGTTTGAAAAGATATGAATAACTCTGATATTAACTGTTATTCCATGTAGAGGATTTGAATGGGAAGTGGATGTCTGATAGCAACACTTATGAAGACCTAAGTGTGAGATCTAGAAGAAGGTCTAGATGTGTTGTCAAAAGCTCATGTTTTAATCCAAAGGAGTACTTCTCAGATACAGGGTTTTAGAATGAATCTAGTTTGATTTTTATAACTCATCTGAAACAGGTATAAATTACATCTATTATACAGGTGACAAAATATACATTTAACAACTTAGGAAATTTGGGTTTGGCAAAATTGTTCAGTAAGTGAAGTACTCTCAATACAAACTTGAGGAACTGCATTCAACTTTTACTATCCATTTTTGCTTTTTTTTTTTTAAACGTCTGTAGAGGATTGTGTCTGAGAGAGATGGAAGAAGACGTATGATGTGTGTACACTTTCCTTCACACACACACATTCACACATACAAACATTCTCTCTCATACACATACACACATACACACACAGACACTTTCTTTGTCACAGACACACTCTCTCTCACACATACAATCTCTCTCTCTCTCTCTCTCTCTCTCTCTCTCTCTCTCTCTCTCTCTCTCTCAGCATTTAACATTTGCCAATATTTGTTGTATATTTAACTTCCTTCTCCATGCTGAGACTTGATCTGGCTTGATGTTACTAAAAGTCTTATGCACACTGCCACAAGTGCTTTGAGTTCATCCTTGTAGTCACCACCTTGCCTTGAACACTCTTTTTGCCCTCTCTACTGTAATGACCCTTGGTGCTTGGGAAGAGTGCACCAGCAAGAGGGCTCAACAGGTCAAACTTCTGCTGCAATGGCTGCTAAGCTGAATGTAATCTCTAGGTCTCAGGTGAGGAAAACGAGCTGACTGCAAAATTTGTTCTCTGACTAGCACATGCACACTGTGATATGTGTACATTCACACATACACACATATCAGTAGATAAATATAAAGTTTTTTAATCTTTTATTATTTTTTCATAGAAATACATATTTTAATTTAGAGAAAGTGCTTGCACAAAAGATTTAGCAAGGTTCCTAGACTGTAATGCTTTTCTAATCAATGATTATTTGTTATTATCTTACCTTACGTGAGTATAGTACACAGTATTTCATTAGTATGTATATATATATATATATATATATATATATATATATATATATATAGACATGCTATCCTCAAGCCCCATAACTGATTTTATCACATCATGGATGTATATATAGAAGTTCCTCGATTAAAATATTCATTGTTTTCTTATAAAGTAGAGGTGAATACATGAAACACTATAGGAACCGAAAGAGCAAATAGAAGTTTGACAAGCAGGGATGGAAACATTTCAGAATAACAAAAGTTAATCTGAAATATTTTTCTTGCTTTTTATTTGTCATACAGTGTTTAAATGCCTCACTTTATACAAATGCCTATAATTTTCCATTTTTTTTCTAATATTTTCTTTTGTGTTGGTTTTGTTTTCTATCATTTTCTATGTATCACATCTTATAATTATCCAGTATTTGTATTCTAGTGAACAAGTCTTAAGATGGTAACCCCCTATTGCCACTTTATTTTTAGTGTGACAAGAGCCACACTGCTCATTATTAAGTGAGTTTGAGAAGAGTAGCTTATCTGATTCAGAAGTAAATCTTAGAGGTTTCATTTTTAAATTATGGTTAGTAAGTAATTTAGCAGCTGTTGTGTCCTTATGAGACCACACAACTCAAATACAAAATCCCGTTTTCTCACTCTTGTCAAGTGGGCCCTCAAATCCATTGAATTTTAATTCTAAATTTTCTTCATAAAATTGTTTACTGGAAATGTATTGTTATATATATTCCTAAGATTGTCATTTTCCAGTACTGAAGTGATCCAATATTCATTTTTTAATATAATTTATATTTTTAATCATTTGCATATGTGTGTGCCTATAAATGTGTTGATGCACATGCCGACAGTGGTAGGGCAAGAAAGAAGATAGACTCTTTTTCTCTGCAGCTGGAGTTGGTTGGTGGCAGTTGAGTCACCTGATATGAGTGCTGGAACTGAATTTGGTCCTCTAGCCCTAAACACTGAGATGTCTCTCAGCATCTTCATTATTTTTTTTTTTAATTAGTGTGTTTTTAAGTTGTCATTTTATTCACTATAGCAATTTTTTATTAAATTCATCTTTTAAAAATTTTTTAACATTTGAATCTATTTTATTTAAGAGTGAATATAAGTGTCTTTAGGCCTATTCTAGTATTTCTGATTGCTACCTTTTTCTATACTCTATTCCATTATAGTCAGCTAACTTTTATCCCCACAGAGCCCTCAATCTTTGTCAAACCTAAATTCAGTTAATGGATTTTTGAGGTAGGGTAAACTAATGGAGATGTGCTTTTCTAGGAATGACTACTGAGTTATCTATCTACATCTCTGTGGGTAACTCATTGAGCCTAGTGTAACTAAGGACAAGTGCTAAGTCTTACAAAAGATCTGATGACTAAATCCTTTCATAGAGAACTTGATTGTAAGCATGAGACATCTGTTTGATTGAAAGCTTGATTTTATGAATGTAATTGCCAAGGTTCTTAGTGAGTCTTCTTTTAATCCTATTCCTTTTTTACATAGAATTATTTTAGAATATATGTGTCATTTATTGTTTTTATTGGTTATTTATTTTGTCTACAATTTTAATTGTGGCATTTTTTTATAATACTTAGTTTTGGTTTATCCTTATCCAACTCTTCTTCTCCCCTATCTCTATGTCCCCTTTCCCCTGCTTAAAACATTCCTACTCTGAGTATTCTGTCCTTTTACTTTTATATCACATTTATTTATTCAAGTTTAATTATTGTCTTGTATTGTTGTGTGTGTCTGTGTGTTGATATATGATCAGGTACTTGGATGTATTGAGACCTGAGTAAAGCTGGACGTTGGGTGGCACATGCCTTTAATCCCAGCACTTGGAAGGCAGAGGCAGGCAGATTTCTGAGTTCGAGGCCAGCCTGGTCTACAGAGTGAGTTCCAGGACAGCCAGGGCTATACAGCTGAGTAAAGTCTTGGAGGTTGGTTCTCACCTTTCATGGATTGGCTCAGGGGTCTCTTCAAATTCAGTTGATACTCCCTCCCTTCTCACCACAATATCTCTGGGGTTATATATGCTCATCTGGTAATACTGGACTTGAATGGATTAGAAATTTGAACTGATGTACTCATGTTTCCAGAGCAAACATTTTATCCACTGAACAATTTTCACAGATGCAAATTTATGTTTAAGATACATAACAACACAAACAAATTTACATCAATGCCCTGTATTGATTTTGATATGTGTATTGATTGATGAGCTTTTAAAGAATATATATTATATTATAACACAATAGATTATGTATATTTCCTAAGATACATATCATTTATACAAAATATTCAAAATATCTCCTTCCCTCTTTTGGAAACATACAGCATTTTTATTATATACCTTTACAAAATTGGATGATCACAGACCAAAACTTCCTACTTTCCTCTAACTGTAAATCATAACTCTTTGTTCAAACTCCTCCTACCCCTCCCCCCACATCTTCCCATCCTTGGCTAACTAACACTTCTGTTTCTATTCACGAGATCAATGTTTTCATATTTCATAGTAAGACTGTGTGGCATTTGTATTTCTGAATCAGAAATATTTCCTTTATCAGAATGGGCTCCATAATCATCCATGTCACCATGGATCTATATTTCATTCTGAATATAGATCATATTTTTTCTATTCCTTTGCTGAATTTTTTTTAACATTTGGTCTTTTGTGATTAATTCTGCAACAGACATAGGACTGATGTCTTTATGTCTTTTCAACATACTAGTTTTATTTCCCTAAATTTTTGAATATTTGTCTTATTTTATCTGTGTGTGTACATAAATCTGTATGGCATGGTATATGTGTTAATTAGAAGGAATTTTTTAGAAGCCATTTCTCCACTTCTACTATGTCAATCTCCGAGATTGAACCCAGGTTGAGTTCAGGCTTGGTCACAAGTATTTTTGCTTGCTGAGCTATCTTACCAGTCTGGTTTTATTTCTTTAATGTTTAAGTAATGAAACTAAGGAGATGTACTATATCTTGACATATTCATTGAAATATAAAAACAAAACACCATCAAGTGTTTTGTAATTGACTCAGTCTGTAATTGTAGCGTATGCTCTATAAATTTGCTGTTCATTTCTTACTATAGTTTTTCATGCAATTAAATTTTTTTACTACAATTTTGCAGGATTGGCTTGATACAATCATTAAGTACAAATGAGGTACTAAGCATTTAAATGAGGATGTAATCAAATGAGGCTAATTTTTCTTGTCCCATTGAAATAGGATTATTTTAATATGTAATACTTATTGAAACATACTTCAGTAATACTGGGAAATTTAAATTATGCAAGCTTTCACAGATAATATTGCTTCCCAACATGATTGACATTTTCAAGATGGTAAATAACATTTTGTGTGCTTATTACTTAAGTACTTTTGATTTTATAAATACAAGATTAATTAGCTAAGATCAGGCAAACTATGTTTAGGTATTTGGATTAATCAGGTGCTCTGCCTTGTCTGAAATATTGATAGGAATGTTTAGCAACTCTACCAAGTAAGATGAGTGGCAAAAAATAATACAGGTTTTGCTATAAATTGCAAATAAGTACAAAATTAATCTTGTTGGCATCACGATATATCATTAGCATTTCAAATTATTTCATTATGATTTGCAGAAACTGTTGTCAATGTTATAAATCATGTTGAAAAATAGCAAGAATTTTAAAAAATGTATGTGTGTGTGTGTGTGTGTGTGTGTGTATGTGTACATGCAAAAGCATGTGTGTAGATGTCAGAGGACAACTTTCTGGAGTTGGGTCTCTCCTCATGGCTAAGATATTGAATTCAGGTCATCAGGCTTGTCTGTGTCCCTACTTGACTCTGGCATATATTTTGAGAATTATTTAAAATACTACCTATCAGATGCCACTTTAAAAAAAAAAAAAGACTGAGAATTCTAGTTAAAAATAATAATTCCCCCATCACAAGAATGGTTTGACATCTGGATTTCAATTTGACTGATGAGAAGATAATTAATACCATCACCTTTCTTCATGTAAACTATATTTATTTTTAGATGGAAGCTCATGCACGCTAAATAGATCTAGAACTGACTGTGTAGCAGAGAACAACCTTGAACTTTGGATGCTCTTGTCTCTGGAGGTGGAACACAGGACTTTCAGCATGCTTGACAGTTCTTTATTACTTGATCTACATTCCCAGTTCAACTTACTGTCATCTGATATGATATTCCAAATTTCCTCCCCTCATCCCGCCTCCAAGCCTTTGGTTCTATTATCACCTGTCTATTACCCATATTCTACTATCACCCTCATTAATGACAGCTTTTCAGAGTCCACATGTTAGTAAGCTCATGCAATAGGCTTTTAAGTATTTTCAAACAGTAGTTAGACAAATTTCTGTATAGCAAGTTTCACAAAGCCCCAACGTCTTTTGAATTAGGTGTCTCAACAGCCAGCATCAGTAGCTACAAAAAGGGACAAAAGCTACACCAAGTACCTGCTTCCACCATTTGTGTTCCATTTTTAATTTTCTAGTTTTCCGTTTTAGTTTCATTCTGTAAATATATTAGCCCTCTCTCTTTCTCTCTCTCTCTCTCTCTCTCTCTCTCTCTCTCTCTCTCTCTCTCTCTCACACACACACACACACACACACACACACACACACACACTATTTATTGTTCTGTGGGGAGTACTGTATCTCACAAGCTTTTCCTTCCTTCATGATGGAATGCTGTTAGGGTCAGTCTTCTAGCCTTGTTTCGTTCTTCTGAACTTAAGAATAGGTGTGACTTTGGAGCTGTACTGTGACTTGTGGTAAATAAACTTTTTAAATAAGCAGGTCTTATATAAATTTTTAAATTTAATTTACCCCAATTTTCTCAATTTTTCTTCTAATTAGTTCATGAATATTATCCAGATGATTTAGATTAATCATTTTTCTAATATATTTTGGAAGTAAGAGACAATTTTATCAGTTTATCTCTTTTTTTTTTTTTTTGGTGGTGGGAGGGTTGAGACAGGGTTTCTCTGTATAGCCCTGGCTGTCCTGGAACTCACTCTGTAGACCAGGCTGGCCTCAAACTCAGAAATTCACCTGCTTCCAGCTTCCCAAGTGCTGGGATTAAAGGTGTGCACCACCACGCCCGGCTCTTTTTTTTTTTTTTTTTTTTTAAACTTCCAATTATCCTCTAAGTAATTCATGTTAAAACTGGATGTGTTTTTTATTCTAAAAGAAAATATGTTCTTTGAATAAAAGTCAATCCAATACACATTACACACATAGAGATGGAGAATAATATTCTCTTCCCAGACCTCTGTGGAAAATCTGGGAGACCCCAGGAAAGGCCAGTTTTTAATCTCTGCATCTTTTGGACCATTTATGGCACAGGATAAATAAGTTGAGAACCACTGATACAACCATAGACCAAGATTTACTGACTATTATATAAAAAGTTTTGTTTTGAGGAATGAGAATATCTGAGAAAAAATGAAATGCCTGCCTCAGCCTGGGAATTACTCTGATGGAGAGAAATTTAATGATTCCAAAACAGTACAAATGCAGGCTCTGGAGAAATGGTTCAGTAGTTAAGAACACTTGATATTCCTACAAAAGACAGAGTTTTGATGTCTATTATACATTCCAGGGGATTGAACAAACAACCTCTTCTGGTCTCCAGAAGCACCAGGCATTCATGATGAAACACTAATACATATAAAATAAAAATAAATACTTGTTAATTAAAAAAGAAACACAAATGTGGTATTTCTGATGCAAGAATTGTGGCATACGTGCAGCATGTGCAGTTACGCCTCTACTTTATTGAGAGTAGCAGAGAATTAATGATATCGCATTTTAAAATAAAACTCATTATTTTTTATAGTGAGGCAAAGGCATTTCTGTGGTGCAAATGTAATTTCAAAGACAACTTTGAGGAGTCAATACTCTCCCTCCAGCATTGTGGTCCTGGGGTTTGAACTCCATTATGTGGTTCTGTGGCAGGTGCCTAGACATGAGGAGCCACCTTGCTGATACCCAACTTCAATTCTTAAGTGACTGGGCCAGAGGGCAGCGAATCTTTGTGAAGAAAGACTAGTCAGTGGGGGAGAACATAACAACTGACACAGTCTGCTGAGCTGAAGTCAGGAAAAAAGTTATCAAAAAAGAAAGAAGAGCCAACAGATCCAGAGACCATAAAAGCTCTCAGTTGAATGTGCCTATTGAAGACTTGCAATATTGTTTAGATGATCTACAAATTAAGTACATGCCCCATAAAGATTCTAATGCCATGGCTCACAGAAAGTATTCAATTTAAAATTTATATGCAAGCCTTAAAGCTCCAAGTCAGGAGATGTTGGCAGGTGAATCCAAGCAAAGCTTTGATTTCCTAACCTCATCCAGCTTTCTGACTTCACATCCAAGCAAAAATCGTTAGAAGAAGGACAACCTGGTATACAAATTCCTAAGTGTTATAATATGCAAGTTGTTTCCACAACCAAGATATTATCACCTATTTACAAGAATCTGCTATTTCTCACCCTTGGGGACTTAGTATCAGACGTGACTGACTGATTGAGAACAGCACAATTAAGAGAACTCATTGCTTTTTCCAGGGAACCAGAATGTGGTTCCCAGCATCCATATCAGGTGGCTCTTGGTCTCCTATCAGTCTAGCTCCATGAGATTCAATGTCCCCTTCCATGGGTAGCTACATTCATGTATACACAGGTGCACACACACACACACACACACACACACACACACACACACACACTCTTGCCATCTTGCCTTAAGTACCTGTCTAATGTACCCATTAATGTATTTTAAATTTACCTTGATTTGGCTTTCTTCTATAAAACAATAGAATTTTATGAAACAGCTTTCAGGTTGGAACACAGAATTTGGGGACACCTACATTAGTGTGCTTGGGGAATGACCGTCAAGTATGGGCTTGATTGCTAAGGTGTGGATCAAGTTTGTTCCCTCAGGCTGTCCTCTGACTTATATACAACTGCTCAGGCATACACACACACACACACACACACACACACACACACACACACACACACAAACCAGAAATAAAAAAATGTAAAACCAGTTGACAGGGAATCACAGAAAACCTTTTTCCACCTGTATGTGGAGTTAGTAGACATTGGCAGGAGACAGAAGAACTGGTGAGGTTGAATACTTTCTGTTTTATATCTCTTTCCTCCAAACAGCTTTTCTCACAAATCATAATATAGTCCATGACTCAGTTTGTTTTGTTTTTGTTTTTCTTTTTGTTTTGTTTTGTTTATTTTCGAGACAGGGTTTCTCTGTATAGCCCTGGCTGTCCTGGAACTCAGTTTGTAGACCAGGCTGGCCTCGAACTCAGAAATGTGCCTGCCTCTGTGCCTGCCTCTGCCTCCCGAGTGCTGGGATTGAAGGCCTGTGCCACCACACCTGGCTAATACTCAGTTTTTTATTTCATTTATTAGCAAGATAAATAACCCATGAAAGAACATTCAGATTCCCCTGTAATGATAACCAGTAATTTGCTAGCATTTTTTTGTGTTTCACAACCAAAAGTAACATCGGCTTCCTTTTGTGAAAGGATCAACAGGAGTTAGAGCCTGAGCAATTTGATATGACCCCTCAGTGAGTAAACGATAGAACTGGATTTGATGTTCTTATCTGACCAAGTCCAGAGAGTCATACTTCCAAACACAACGCTGCTCCAAGGAAAGAAGGGTCCAGAACTGAAATGCACTAGGCAGCTGGCATGTGACTTATGTGTTTTCATCAATTGCATGATGCCATTTGTTAAGGTCAGACTGCCAAGTTTCTAATGAGCCACATCCTATTTGTGAGACAATCTTTTGAAACAGGAACTGAGTTTCAGTTCTTCAAGTAGGGCACTTTGTAGAGCAAATTACTAAATGACACAGGATAGAAAGGAAGGAGCATTAGGTAACATGAAGAAAGGAGCCCAACTCCCCACAGTGTGATTGAAACATTTTACCATCTGAGAATTTCAGCCATTGCATTCATTTTTGGTGTCAGGGGAACCCTAATGTGGTTTCATTCAAATTCCTTAGCAACTTTTAAAAACAAGGACTTAAAATAATTATAGCCCTATTTGTATCTAAACACAACAGAGGTCCCTCTCTTTGAAAAGTCTATGTGCATAACTGAGCTCAGGAGTCTTCCTTTACAAATACCTCTGTTTCTTATAAACCCTTTAAACCTGTTTTAAAATTTATTTCAGTAAATCTTCAACTCTGCTTCATACTGTCTTTTCCATAGATTAGCTGTAGTTCCTACTGTAAGAAACTTTAAATATTATTTTCCATTAAATATAATAAACCATGTTTTAAACAAGGAATTTAAATCTTTTTATTTTCTCAACTTTATTAGACATTTATGCAAATATTCAAATCCCCTACCCAGCAAACTTTTAGTTTACACAAAGGCTCTGCATCAGCTGTGTTCTCAGATTACAGTGTCTGACCCCTTTCTCCTCCATTTACTCTATGTTTACTCTACTAAGTCTAGTGAATCTTAAAAGACCTTAGACAATGAGGATAAGGCACATGTACCATCTGCCTTAGAATAAAATCCAAGTGCACTTTCTATCCTTAGTGTTTGATCTGTTCTGGTGAGCAATGTCCCTTCCCCAACAAGAGCAAGTTTGCTTTGTCTAGACAATTCAGAGTGGTGGTCTCTTTCCTTGCAATCTCAAACATTATTTCTAGTAACACCTTTCCATTGGTCCATTAGTTCTATATGGGTTCCTATTGCAGTTTCAATCTGCATGTTTACTTTTTGTTAACTCAGTGTGTATCCATCTAGGATGTTCTGTGAGTTCTTCCAGTGACCAGTGGTACTCATTCCCATGCCTCCTTAATAGTATGCCATTTGTTGAAAACCTATTTCATGCCACATGTGCAATAAGCATTTCACATTTGTGAATTTTATCACTTACTGGCATATATATTCCATTTTGCCCATAAAAAGTGAATAATAGCTCAAGGATCTTCAGTATGTTATTTGTTCGTTTACCAAAGAGTACTATCCCAATGATCTTATCTGTAAAATTTATATTAGCATTCATTTGCCAAAGAGTCTAATGAGGCATGTCTCTGGGTATCTGTGAGAGAGTCTAAAGAGGATTAACTGAGCAAGTAAGGATATGTCGTGAATAAGTAGAATGATTGTGATGGGCTGGAAGCAGATAGAGAGCTGTTTCACTAGGTAAGAACATATACTACTGTACTAGAAGAAACAAGTTCAGTTTCCAGTGCCCATGTAGAGGTGTTTTCAATAGTCTGTAACTTTAGCTCAGAGAGATTCAATGCCTTCTTCTCTTTTCTGTGGGCACTGTACTCAAGTAGAGATCTCCATACTCAGATGCATAGGAATATACACACTTAAAAAGTAATAAACATAGTTTTCTAACATTGGGAGAGGGGAGGAGAATGTCAGCTAAGTAGTGATAAACTTCAGCTTTTCAGCTCTGTTCTGAGAAGGCACATGTGACACCATGAGTCAATACAAATTTCCTGTGCCATACATTGTTTCTGTAAGGCATTTTGACACATCAACCAGAAGCTAACAAAAGCAAATACCTATTGTGCACCTCTATTATTCTCTGTGGGTTGGGCAGAATCTAGATAGATGGTGATTTTTTGTTTGTTTGTTTGTTTGTTTGTTTGTTTTTGTTTTTTGTAGAGTTTAGTTCCACATGATGCACATGATATTTTGGTAGTGTGCCTGTACATTTTATACTACTCTGCCAATGACTGCTTCCCAGACACTTTCATTGGTTTTCAGAGAACATCTATGCAGTGGTCTCAAACCTTGTTGTCCAATCTCTTCCTTCCATCATATATCCACCTACAAACCTAATTCTTCTTTAGCGTAACCATTCCTGTGCTGACTAGTTGTGAGTTTGGCACAAATCTACAAATACCTGGATTGTCTCCACTTGATTGGCTTATGGCCATTTCTGCAAGGAAATTCCTTGATTTAGGAGGGATCAGTCTGCTGCTTGTTGTCTTTTCTTGGCAGGAAGGACTGGACTTTATAAACAACATAGCTAAACAAAGCAGAGGGAAAAAGGCAAAAAACATGGTCTCTACATCAGTTCCTTCCTATAGGTACTGACTGTGAGCACCTGTTCTGGTTCTCTGTAGTGGCAGACTATACATTAGAAGAGAAATAAAACTCTTCCTCCCAGACTGCTTTTGGTCAGTGTTTTCTTATAGCAACAAACATGTAAACAAGGACAGATTACACAATAGGCACACTGGGAGGGGGGGATTTTTTTCTCAGCAGAAATTAGCATGTGTGCTAACCTGATTTTTTTTTAATGGTTGACTGAAGTATATTTTGACAGAGTTAATATAATTTCCAAGAAGGAAAATATAATCCAAATATAATTTTAATAGCATGTTACCTACCAGTCTGTTTATCCAACAAACTTGTCATGGATTCTCTGAAAAGAATTTTATAAATCAAGTGGTCAGAAAGTACCAGATAAGGGACTGACTAACTTTGCCTCACCGGAGATAAGATATACAAAGTCTGTGGTCACCCGTCTAACTAAGCACAACTTGTTAGTACTTCTCCAGCAGTCTTCAGGGAAGGAGCATTGCTGGCTATCAGCATGCTTCTACCTTCAGAAACAACAGTTCATCCAACCAATATGGAAATGAATGCTTTTTCACTATGCTGCTTAACCAGCAGCCACTTTAACCCTGAGTTTCTGGTTAAAATTCCAATGCAGAGTCCAAGCCAGCAGCTGAAAGGCAAAATATTCAACATCTCTTTCATTTGTGCAATCAGGAAAAGCTATGATCATAATATCAAACCTGTATATATCAGTTAGTACATCAAACTGTTGCCTGTTAAGGAAGCTATTTCTTATAAATTTCAATCATAAAAGTAATTATTATAAAATTTAATAAACCCCCTCTATATATGTGTGTGTTTTTATTAGTCAAGGTCCTATAGAGTACAGTGATTGCTCAGTTCACAAGTTCTCATGTCTCAGATGGTCTCAGTATTTGCCAGTATCTTGAAGAAGTAGGCTCTAGTACCAGTGAATAAACAGATATGCTGGCAAGCTGAGGGCAAGAAGGCAAAGCACAAATCTTCCTTCTTCTCTTCCCTTATATAGGTGTACAGCAGAAGCTGTTCTGGATTAAAGGTATAATTTCTTGCCTCAAGCTCCATATCTAGCATCTGTCTTCCTGCCTAAAAGTTAATTCACCCACTTCAAATCAATCAATCAATCAATCAATCAATCACACAAACAAACAAATAGGCATGCTCTCCATTTATGTATTGTGGTTCATCCCATAAACAGTCAAGTAGATGAACAGAAAGAGTCATCAGAGTGCTTAGGCAACTGGTAGAACCATAATTTTTATTAAGAAAAAAAAAATACCTTCTTTAAACATTGGAAGAAAAGATAAAATTTTTCCCTAACCTGCAACTTTCTGTCTTAGAACCTATAGAAGTCAAAAGCTTGTATAAAGAGCAGCAAAAGAATGTGTTATCGTAGCCAGGCATGGTGGCATATGCCTTTAATCCCAGCACTTGGGAGGCAGATACAGGTGAATTTCTGAGTTCGAGGCCAGCCTGGTCTACAAAGTGAGTTCCAGAACAGCCAGGGCTTCACAGAGAAACCCTATCTGGAAAAGCCAAAAAAAAAAAAAAAAAAAAGACTATGTTATCATAGCTGAATAATATGATCCTGGTTGTTAGTGCCTGACTGGGAAACAGATAGTCCTGGAGTCCTGTGGAAATCATGCCAGTACCATGGTCTCAACTGAGGAGGATGTGGGTGCTTGTTAATGGAGGACAACCTTCTGCAGCAAAGGGAAAGCCTAGCAAGGAAGGACTATGGATATCATTTGTCTTATTATGAAGAACAGATCACAAAATGCAACCTTACAGTTGGAATAAATAGCAAGTGAACCTAGAAAAAATTAAGAAGGCTCTGTGGGATCACTCATTTGTTAGAACCTGCTCTAGTGCCGGGGAATAGAACTGTTTCCGGATAAGACAGAGAGGTGTTACCTTTGCTAAACTTTCTGAATAATGTTCATATGTGATATAATGTTCTTTCACTGTAACTCACACAATATTCTTTTGGTTAAAACTGGATCTTTCATGCTGTGGAATTCACATCAGAACATTGCAACAGTCTTGGAAGGAAACATTTAGGAAACAATTCCGCTGAACATGTAAAAATTCAAAAAAAAAAATTGTTCTCCTATCTAAGTACTTAAGAGATCTCAAAAACAATCCAAAATAATTAAAGTGGATTATTTAGACACAATAACATTTTCTCTGGTTGGCACATTACTTAAGTCTAGTTTGTATAACTAGCAGACAAGCAGAACCCTTTTGAAACTTGAAGAATTACTGACACTGACTAGTAAATCAGTTACTTGTCTCAATGCTGTGACAAAATATCTGGAAGGAAGCATTTGTTTTGACTCACAGTTTGACTGTAGTCTATCATGTTGAGTAAGACACAACCTCAGGAGAATGAAAGAGCTGTACCCACTGGACCTACAGTAAGGAAGCAGAAGAAATGAACACTACTTCTCACCTTAGTTTCCTCTTTTTATAAAGATTTATCCACCACATAAATGTGTCACTCATATCGAGGTAGATCTTCCCACATCACTTAACTTAATCTGGAAACTCCTTTAGAAAAATGTCCAGACATTTGTTTCCAAGATGCTCCATATCTTGTTAAGCTGACAATACTGACCATCACACACTGCTTCTTAGTTCCATTCTTTTCACCTATGTATTCATGAACAGTTGAGCTTTCCTCTCTCCCTTGATCAAGATGGAACTGGTATCCAATGGCCTGGGATACA
Organism: Mus pahari; assembly: GCF_900095145.1. Lineage (NCBI taxonomy): Eukaryota > Metazoa > Chordata > Mammalia > Rodentia > Muridae > Mus > Mus pahari. Next base: position 89,761,683 of record NC_034594.1, read on the forward strand.
CAATTCCATTACATAAAATGACATACATTTTACATATGCAGATATAATCATCATCCTTACAAGTTTCCCTGAATTACTTGTAATTCCTGATACAGTAAAACATATGGCCTCCATGAAAGAGACGTATTTCATCTGACCCAGATTGGTTTTGAAGGTGTTTTTAAAGCTATGGATTAAATAATAAAACTAAATTTGCTTATTCCAATTTACATGATTCTAATTATTCTAATTAACAATAAATAAACAAGTATTCATTCATGAATTAATGAGATAAACCACAACTACTTGTCTTGATTACCTGTGCAGGTGAAGGTGAAGCCCTGGCAAATCAATCAGACACACACATGCCTAAATACAAACACACACATACACACACACACACACACACACACACACACACACACACACCACAATATGAATGTATGTGGTGACTGAATATATGCATGTGCTGTGCATGTACACATGCATGTGATGTTGAAGTGTCTTTTTTTTTCTCTCTACCTTACTATATTTTGAGGGCTGGATTTCCCATTAATTCAGAGTTCACTGATTAGCTAGGCTGAAAAACTTTGAGCTCCATGAAATGTCTTTTTTTTTTCACCCACTCCCATCAAGCAATAGGATTACAGACATGTGCCACCATAGCCAGGTTTTGTTCTGGGGTGGGGGGCATACTTGTCATCTGAATTAAGGTCCTTATCCTAATATAATAGACACTGTTTTGAATTAGCCATATCCTCAGACCACATGTTGATTTTGAAAATGTCTGTTTCAATAATATATTCTTTTATATCTATCTATGTGGACATGTGAGATAATGGTATGTAGTTTCACAGTGAAGGCAGTTTGTGAACTTTAATTTGTCTTTGTTTGGAGATCCTCAAAAGTTGGGAGAATTACTCTTTTGAAAATAACTTCAGATACTTTCTGAAACCATCTATTCTGGAAAGCCCTAATACCAAAAATACAACAGCAATGACAGCAAGGAACACCCCCAGTATCTAAAGAAATTCATGTATTTTCAAGACTTTGTGAGAGCGAGTTATTGTTAGCATTGTCATCTAATTGCTTATTAAGCAATAAGATATCTCTATGGAGATAGAAACCTATCTTCTAGAAACATTTTTAGACATCTCTGCTGGCTAGATTTAAGTCTACTTGGCACAGTTTGAGAGAAGGCTACCTCCGTCGAAAACAATGCCTCCACAAGATTGGACTGTGGACCAGTGTGTAGAATATCTTTTTTTTTAAATTAATAATTGATTCAGAGTTCCTTCCCCGCTTTGAGTGGTGCCAACTCTGGTTTTTCTAGGTTCTATAAAAAAATGAAGAGTAAGAAATGCATGTGGAGGAAGCCACTAAGCAGCACTCGCCCACAGTCTCTGCATCAGTTCCTGCCTCCAGGTTGGTTCCCTGCTAGAGTTCTTGTTTAGCTTTCTGTAGTGATAGATGGAGCACAATATGAAGGTGTAAGCCAAATAACTATTTCCCCTCAAACTTGTTTTTTCTTCAAGGTATTTTATTGTGGCAATAGAAAACCTAATTAAAATAATATCCAACTTAAACAAGAAAGCACTATGCCAAATTTAAAGTAAATCAGTGAGGTAGAATGTGGACAGAGGTGCTAGCAGTTAGGACCTACAGAAGTATCAACAAACATAGAAACTACTGGTGCTAAATGAAGTTAAAATAAAAAAGGCAGATTAAGGTTAAGCTTATCATGGTGACGTGTTTCTTAACTGTAGCTATGTGTGATGCTAGAGTTAGCTACTCAAAAGGAAGATTATCTGTATAACAGTTTTTTTAATTATTACAGGCTGGGTCTCATGTAGCTCACTGGCTTCAAACTCACAAACATCCATAGTTGAAACTGAACTTCTGATGGTCATGCCTCCACCTCCAAAGAGCTGGGCTTACTGTCATACAACATCATATCTAACATATGTGATGCCGATGATGATTGAACCCAAGGCTCTGAATACATTAGAGAGCACTTTGCTAAATGACCTACCTCATAGCACCCACCCCAGTCTTAACAAAATGTGTAGTGATTGAAAGATAAAATGATGCATTGACAATTGCCACTTAATTATGCTTTATTCCCATGCCCATTTATGAATCTTTTAAAAGACTCTGAAAAGACACATTTCTACTTGAAATTCAGTAACATATTGTCTGGTATTTGACTCTTCTTCCAATTCCTGTTCTTCTAAATAATTTTTGACAGCTAATTAGTTTGATAGCCATTTTCAACCCCTAATTTGGGAGATAAGATGAATGCCTACATAGTGTGCACTTACTGCTGTGTACATCTGTGTTCAAGATTAATCTCCAGGGTGTTTGAAATTAGCACCCGTTTAAAGGCAAACAAGGTTATAAGCAAAGACACGAATTTAATTGGTCTTTGGTCTTGGTACTGCCTGAGATGCAGAGAAATTAGAAAAGTTCTTTCCTGACTTTGTAAAGACTCATTTTATTCTGAAACACAGAGAAGCAGAAAAATTTAACAGGAAAAAAATTATACACACACACACACACACATACACACACACACACACCTGTATGTATGTATGTATATATATATATATATATATATATATATATATATATATATATATGACAACATGGTTTGTTTTTAAAGTTTTAAATTTACATTTTTGAAATATGTATGATATCAATACAAAAGACAAATTTATATTGTGACATTAAATGTTTTACTAATTTTGAGATACGAATATAATATAAAACAAGATAAAAATACATCACTTTTTATTTTCCTACTTTTGAGTTATAATATGATTATTACACATCACCTTTCTGTTTTCTCGCTCCATGTTCTCCAATATATGCCTCCCCACTCTCATTCAAATTCAAAGCCTCTTTTTACATCAGCTATAGTTGAAGCATATGTGCATTTCTGCATCCTTGTATATTCAGATTTGCCAAACTACACCAAACTCCCAAGCAAACATTTCCTAGTAAACATTTTGATAACATTGTATATTCACTTTGAACTAATCTCTTGATACTGAACAACAAATTGGTGTACTTCTCCCTAAAAAATATACCCTTTCCCACTTTCATATCTTTATATAAAGTTGAAGCCTTATGGGCTTTTTCTGTTCAATTTGACACATTCATTTTTGTTGAACTTGTTCAGCTCACAGTTGGCCAGTCACTTTGGTGATACTTTGTTGGTATGCTAGTTAAAGAGGCTCTACAAACACAAACTAATAACTAAACAAGCATATTCTTTTTTTTCCTTTTTTTATTAGATATTATTTTTATTTACATTTCAAATGCTATCCCAAAAGTTCCCTATACCTTCCCCCCGCCCCTGCTCCCCTACCCACACACTCCCACTTCTTGGCCCTGGCATACCCCTGTGCTGGGTCATATAAAGTTTGCAAGACCAAGGGGACTCTCTTCCCAATGAGAGTTGACTAGGCCATTTTCTGCTACATATGCAGCTAGAGATATGAGCTCAGGGGATACGGGTTAGTTCATATTGTTGTTCCACCTATAGGGTTGAAACCCCCTTCAGCTCCTTGGGTACATTCTATAGCTCTTCCACTGGGGGCCCTGTGTTCCATCCAATAGCTAACTGTGAGCATCCACTTCTGTGTTTGCCAGGTACTGGCATAGCCTCACAAGAGGCCGTTATATCAGGGTCCCTTCAGCAGAATCTTGCTGGCATGTGCAATAGTACATGGGTTTGTTGTATTTGGGTTTGTTGGCTGATCATGAGATGGATCCCTGGGTGGGGTAGTCTCTGGATAGTCCATCCTTTCATCTTAGATCTAAATTTTGTCTCTGTATCTATATCCTTTCATGGGTATTTGTGTTCCCTCTTCTAAGGAGGAATGAAATATCCACATGATGGTCTTCCTTCTTGGTTTTCTTGTGTTTTGCAAAATGTATGCTGGGTATTCTAAGTTTCTGGACTAATATCTACCTAACAGTGAATGCATATCTAGTGACTTCTTTTGTGATTGGGTTACCTCACTAAGGATGATATCCTCCAGTTACATCCATTTTCCCAAGAATTTCATAAATTCATTGTTTTTAATAGCTGAGTAGTACTCCATTGTGCAAATGTACCACATTTTCTGTATCCATTCCTCCATTGAGGGACATCTGGGTTCTTTCCANCTTCTGGCTATTATAAATAAGACTGCTATGAACGTAGTGGAGCATGTGTCCTTATTACCAGTTGGAAGATCTTCTGGATTTATGCCTAGAAGTGGTATTGCTGGATCCTCCGGTAGAACTATGTCCAATTTTCTGAGGAACCGCCAGACTGATTTCCAGAGTGGTTGTACAAGCTTGCAATCCCACCAGCAATGGAGGAGTGTTCCTCTTTCTCCACAGAATCTGCTGTCACCTGAAGTTTTAATCTTATCCATTCTGACTGGAGTGAGATGGTATCTCAGGACTTAACGTATAAAAAAGAGCCAACAGTTTTCTATTTCTTTCAGAAGCACACTATTTCTCAGCAGTTAGCACTTTATATTATAGACCATGAGTTTCTTTCTGCAATGTGAGATTTGTGAGAATAAAGCAAGATAAAATTGTGACTCACCTCTTTAAGCTCACACCTTTCTTACTCTCATCTCCAGCCTCCTCTTTCTCCCACCCCCCCTTCCCTCCACATGGCCATGGTCAGCCTCTCTCCCTCTTTCTACCTTCTGTCTTTCTCCCTGCCTTTCTACAATAAAGCTCTAAATCCATAAAAACAAAAAAAACAAAACAAAACAATATTGTTACTCAGACTGAACTGAGTATAAATGCACAACTCTTTCCTAAGAAAAGATCAGATAACAAAGACCACATTGTAGTCAATAAGAGTGAAGAGACTGGAAGCTTTTGCTACATGTTCATATGGGACTTTAATACTTCTAAGGTAGTCATCAAAGAAGCTCAAACACCTAAAAGAAGGGTCAAAAGGGACACCTTATGTTCCTTCCAAACCTTTCACAGTCTCTTGAACCATGACAAGGACAAGAAAGGTGACATAGGGGAAGAACTAACAACAACATTTAATTGTTAGTTTTGATGTTTTATGTCTGCTTCAAACATGATATACTTAATTTAAATGGCTGCCAATGTGATTGACAGAACACAAGTTTAAGCAAAGCTACTCAAGGACCTTCTTGTGTACAAAAGGTGAAAGGCAAGCAGAAGCCCAACAGAAGTACCAGAAGCTGAATAGGAAGCAGCATAATTCAAAACAGTAGAGGTAGAAGCCAACAGGAAGCAGTGTCAGTATCTTGTAGATATCTGAACTCAGAGAAGCAGCCACATAATATTGTTTTTCTTTTGGGGACTGGGTAGTGGATATCGTTAGTTTAGCAAACCCTAATTCTGCTTTTGTTACAGCATGGCTGCCACACTCAATGTATGGATCCGTGAGCAAGATATTTTCCAAGAGTACTTTGTTTATAAAGACTAAATTTATAATTATATTTGATTTTCAATTGTCAGGAAAGTTGCTCTCTCTTTCCCTCAACTATGAAACAAATGGAACAAATTCACTTCCTGCTCTTGCAAGGGACAGGAGTTCATTTTTCAGCAGCCATCCTGGGAACTCCACGAAAACAAGGTGAAAAGCTACATACACATGTACATGTGCATGCACGCTCACGCACACACACACACACACACAAACACACACACACACACACAAATAAGTTCATTAAACACTAAAGCTACATTTTCTCTGAATATGCTTTCTTTTTAAGAAAATATTTACCTCACATTTAGAGATGTACTGGGTAGTCCAGCAGGTGATGGACAACTGTGGGTAGTTTTTCCATTTGAAATTCTTAAAAATAAGCAATGCTCCAGTACAGGGGAATGCCAGGGCCAAGAAGTGGGAGTGGGTAGGTAGGGAGGAAGGGTTTGGGGGAGGGTATAGGAGACTTTTGGGGTAGCATTTGAAATGTAAATGAGGAAAATATCTAATAAAAATTTGAAAAAAAATAAGCAAAACCAAAGTTGATTGGCATTGCTGAACATACAAAGATTTATATTTATCAGATTTATAAAAGCAAGGGATATTTCTTATGAAATTGTGATTGACATACACTTCAAACTTACCTTTGCTTTCTGATATGGCAAAAATACAAAGTACAAAATTAGACTGATTAATTGAATTCTGTGTATCTTCCAGGTGGGTCACCAAACTCATCCATCTTTATACAAGCAAACACATGTCCCATTGCTCTCTGCTAAGATAGCTTTATGCTTTTGCATTTACTCTTCACTACACCATCAGGAGAACAAAGAGGCATGAAGGTTAAGTGAAAGACTCTTTTATCCATTTAGATTTGTCTGGGTCTCTGCTCTGCTGCTCATGATCCTGAAGTGATCCGTAGATCCCAAGATTCTGAGATGTTCTGGAGGACCTAGGGTGTGTAGAGTCCTCTGGAGCTCAGTGGCCTCCACTGGGGTTCAGAAGAGAGATAGATGTGGTGGCCCCGAGAGGACTGGAACCCATCCTCTGGGTGGGCAGTGTTCCTTTGTCACTGTTCCTGCTGGCACAGGCCCCTCCTGGATTCTCTGGAGTTGATGTTGTGTTCCACTCACCTGTGATCCTGAGGACCTGCAGTGTGGAGAGTCCTCCAGAGTGCTCAGTGGCCTCTGGTTGAGGTTATGAAGAGAGATGGCAGGGGTGGCCCTGACAGGCCTCTTACTGCTTTTAATATTCTTTCATTGTTTTGTGCACTTGGTGTTTTGACTTTATATGATGGAAGTAATTTCATTTTTGTTCTAATCTATTTAGAGTTCTGTGGGCTTCTTGTGTGTTTATGGTCATATCTTTCTTTAGGTTTGGGAAGTTTTCTTTTATAATTTTGTTGAACATATTTACTGGCCCTTTAAGTTGGGAATCTTCACTCTTCAATACCCATTATCCTTAAGTTTGTTCTTCTAATTTTGTTGTGGATTTCCTGGATGTTTTGGGTTTGGAGCTTTATGAATTTTTTATTTTCTTTGACTGTTGTGTCAATATTTTCTATGGTATCCTCTGTACCTGAGATTCTCTTTTCTATCTCTTGTATTCTTTTGCATCTTTGCATGTAAGCCTCCTGGTCTCTTTTGTAGTTATTCTGTCTCCTGTTTTGTCTCCCTTTGAAAATTTTTAATTGTTTTTATTTCCATTTTTTATATTCTGGATGAAAACCTTGTGTAATTCCTTCACCTGTTTGGTTGTGTTTTCCTGTAATTTTAAAAGAAATTTTTGTGTTCCCTCTTTAAGTGCTTCTAGCTGTTTACCTGTGTTCTCCTGTATTTCTTTAAGGGAGTGATTTATGTTCTTCTTAAAGTCCTCTATCAACATCATGAGATATAATTTTAAAATCAGAGTTTTGTTTTCCTGGTAAGTTGGACTATCCAGTGCTTGCTGTGGTAAGAGAAACTGGGTTTTGATGATGCTAAGTATCCTTGGTTTTTTTGTTGCTTAAGTTTTTACCCTTGTCTCTCTCCATCTGTCTATCTCTGGTATTAACTGGTCTTGCTGCCTCTGAATGTGTCTTGTCTCTCCTTAAAACCTGTGCATCAGTACTCCTGGGAGACCAGTTCTATCTGGGAGGAATTTGTGGCACAGGGTTAACTCTGTGGTACAGATGTAAACCAGAAGGATCCTTTTTCCTTTTGTTCCTTGGCTTTTGTATTATGATGGGTCTGGGTGTGTCCCTCTATGGACTGGAATTTGAACAGAAGTGGTTGTCTTACCTGTGCTCACAGGATTGTCCACACTCCTAGGAGGCTAGTTCTCTGCTGGCAGTATTTGTGTACGGAGCACTATGGCACATGATCAGAAATGCGCACTGTGGCACCTGTCTTCAATTTTTTTTTTAATGTTTTACTCTATGGGAATATGTACTGTTTGATACGTTAAAATTGCTGACATTTAAATTTCATATTATTTAAACTTTTCTTAGCTCCATATTTTATTTTAATATAAATTTAAATTTCATTTTTACTTTTATTTATTCATGATATTTTTCATGTCACAAAATAATGGCCTTCCCTATGAAAATTTTATACATGAATATCAAACTTTCTGATCAGTTAATTCTTTAAATATTAATATTTATTCTAATATATCTATAAACTATCTTTTTATAATTTTAATTGAATAAAGTTAAATGTATTTCTCATGATATTTTCATCATATAAACACTATAGGAATCATATATATTGGGGATTAAATTAACCTAGTTAAAAGAGCCATTATGTCACTTATTTCTTATCACTAGTGGTGAGACCATTGTCCTAGAATCTTTGAGACTTTGAACTTGTATCTCCAAACTGTATGAAAACCTAACTTCAGGGTATTCTATGATTTCTTCTGGCTTTCATGACACTTGCAGAAACACACACATATGCACATGCACAAACATGTGTGCATATACACAGACATACACAAACACACTCAGACACATACACTAAATCTAAACAATGATAAATCCTCAGATATGTACAGGATAAAAAATCTCCATCTTAATGAAGAGCTGAGATGAAAAACTAATTCCTCCTATTTAATCAAATCTTTGCACTCTCAACCAACGTCTTGGTGCCTTTAATACCCACTCTACACCTGTCTCTATCCTTTTGGATCTCCAGTTCTGTTCTCTGCTTCTATGTTTTTAGAATTTTTATAACTCATGTAAGTATATCTGGCTTGTTTTGTTTAGCTTAGTGTATTTTAAGATTATTCAAAATGTGACAAAGTGATAGGATTGCATTTTTTCTTATAACATTGTAAACTGCTCCTTGTATAAGTGTGTGAGAGATGAATATATAGTTTAAGAACTGAGAAATACTTGGTATTTGATCCCTCTCAAAAGCTGTGATTATTTGTGTGCCTTTTTATTGTTTGGGTTGAAGGAAAAATGTTTATATTTTCTCTGTCATGTTACTTTCTTAGTGTCTTTCTTGCTCATGTGTCTTTGGCTGTGCGTGTGTGTGTGTGTGTGTGCGTGCGTGTGTGTGTGTGTGTGTGTGTGTGTTTCCGTGTGTCTCTCTGTGTGTGCAAGAGAGCATGTGTATGTGGTATGTGTGCTCATGTATGCTTAGCTTTGTTATTCATTTGGTACTTAAATGATGTAACTGAAATAATCTCTGTTTCATGCACTCTCAAATATTATTTCCTTCCTGATCAATTTTAAGTGAAGAATTATAAATATTTGTGTCACAATTAATTTTCTTCTGTCCCCTAGTCCTACAGTTCTTTTTGTTTTTTAGTAGTAAGACTTTTTCAGGACCGATTGAGATTGTATTTTATTTTCTAAGGACACTTGAATACTGGGTAGGAAAAAAATTTCCTCATTGATTTTTGTTTAATGTTTGCTGTGAGGTTTGACGTCTCAGTGTTTAAACATTTGCCTCACAATCATGAAAATCAGGGTTTGGCTCCTGAACACATACACATAAATCATGAATGAGTATTATGGTCTGTCATTCCAACCTTTAAAAGCAGAGGCAATTACACTGGCCATCACTTAGTCATATAACTGTGTGATGGTTTTCATGAGACACCCTCCCTCAATGAATAAGGTATAATAAAGATATCCAAGATTATTCCTGATATGTACCTTGGGTCTCCATTTACATGCTCACTAATGTGCATATGTACCTCCCCCACACAAGTGCTTATACTCATGTATACACATGCGTACCCCCCCACACCCACTCATGCAAACAGGAAAATGAGAAAAGGAATAAAATGTTTACTTTTCAGAAGTATTTGTTTATTGAATTAATTCAAAATTATTCTTTAAATTACTTTCTGATACATTGATGACAGAAAATACTATTAAAACATAGTCACTCAATATGTTTATTACTATGATATTTACAGTGACCACTAGTTCATGCTTACATAGTTTTCATGAGCCATTCTAAATCAATGGCAATAGATCTGTGATCAAATAGTTGTCTTTTTATTATCTCTGTGGTTAAATTTTAAGCCATTAAGGTTAATAAATATAATATTAACCATCGTTCAAATAACTTCATATTCTAGCAATTTGGTTATATCAAAATTCAATGGAACTATCTTAAGTTTCTATCTCTTCCCCTTTCCCTGTGATATACAAATGTATTTCATCATTAGGCTCCTATACTGCATACAAGATTCACGTAGATTTCATTCCTCCCTTCCCTCTCTCAATCATTTTATTATCTCTATGACTAAAGTTTTTACTCCTAATGTAATAACTATAATATTAATCATTATCCAAATAATTTAGTTCCTTTGTCTTTTCTGCCTCTGAGGCATCCAAATGCATTTCTTCATTAGGCTGCTTTACTGCACAGAAATTCCAGACAATCTGTCCTCATTCCCCAGTGCTTTCAGGTGTTTCCTTAAGAACTTCATAAGGACATTCACACACTATCCCTCTTCCCACCTTCATTAGACCTGCAGATCCTGAATCATACATGTAAGCCTCCCACTCCTCATCCATCTTTCCTGTTCTCTGAGTCCTCTGGGCCAAGTCAAGCTACCCTGAGCATTCAACTATCCCAGGGGGACCTCCATTCTCCTACCAAAACTTCCCCTAACTTCTTCAGACATAAAGACCCTGAACTATAGAGGTTGGCTAATATCCCTCATTTATCTATCCTGCTCACTGAGTCCTCTGTGGCACGCCTAGCTACTCTGAACAGCCTGCTAACCCAGGCAGACTACCATTCTTCCACCAACTCTCTGCTATTTCTTTACAATGCACACCTGTGGCTCCTGACACATATAGACTTGTTGATCTTCACCATATAACCCAAGAATACTCATCAGAAGAATGCCACACTAGGACAATAGATAATAACTCCCATCCCAATACTTACAGGAACATCCAGGAACCAAAGAGATCCAGGTGGCTAAAGACCCTTGAAAGACTGGAACCAACAAAACCAGGGCAATATAACACCTTCAAAGCACAACTTCTCTATTCTCTGTGATGTTAGAATCTGCCTTCCCATCTATAACCCAAAGACATCACTCATTATTACTATGTTCCATCTAGGGTGTTCTCAACTCTACTTAGCCAACCCTCTAGGCCATATTTTCTTGGCCGCTACCCAATGTCTGTTCTTCTTTTTCCTCCCAAACAGTCTTCTTCTATCCCACAGTCGCTCTTTCTTTCCTTTTTTCTTCTCATGGTTGTTTCTCCCCAAATTCAGGAAACTTCCACCCCATCTATGTCTGTTCTGCACAACTGTTGGCATCCATATTAACCAATCAGAATTAACTTTGGGACAGGATTCCAGGGTCTAAGTACAGACCCCTGGTCTTGGGTTATGCACTTAGCATTATAATGACAAAAAAGAAAAAAAAAACCTCAAGACATGCGTGTCATAGCACTCATGTGGAATTTGGGAGAAAACGTGAGGAAGTCATTCTCGTTCTGCTATATGGGTCTCAGGGATAAACCTCAGGATGTGAGACAGAGCCTTGAGTGCTTTTAATACTATAAGACATCTCAGCAGCCATGTGTATTGATCTTATGTATGTGTTGGGGTTTTATAATACTAAGGAGTAATAAGATGACGTGTGTGTGTGTGTGTGTGTGTGTGTGTGTGTGTATACCAGTGTTAAATTATTTGCTCGATGAGGAAAAATCTGTGCCTCATCTTTGCTGATTTGTGCTATTATAAAAAGTATTCCATAAATGAGGTAGTTTTTAATGACAAAAGACTTATTGATTTGTATAATTGAAGATAGAGGCCAGCATTTTGTGAAGGCCTTCCTGTTACATCACAATATGGAGGAACCTATCCTTTGATGAGAAAGAGGTCACTCAAGAGGGACAGAAAGCAGAGTACAACAGGAGAGAGAGAGAGAGAGAGAGAGAGAGAGAGAGAGAGAGAGAGAGAGAGAGAGGAGACAGAGAGACAGAGAGACAGACAGAGTTGAGAGGAAAAGGATCAGAGAAGAGGGAAGAGAAAGAGAATAGAAGAATGAAAGAGAAGAGAAATGGGGTGCAGAGAGATGGCAAAAGAAAGAATGAACATACAAAAGGGAACAAACCAAATCCCATGCTCACAAGGATGGATAATTCCTCATTTACTCAAGACTTCTTAGAAGTCACATCTTTTAATATTACTCTAGTGACAATTAAATTTCACAAACATTTGTCAAAGCCTGTAACATAGTCCATAACGCTCAACACAGATCATGTCTTAGAAAATACCCTCAAGCATACTGACTTGGACATGACATCTACAATGGAGTTAATGAGTCTTAGCTTCTAATTGTTTTTTAATCTCCAACACTAATGCACATTAGCTTGATCAAGAGGATACCATTTAATGAGTTTATTTTATTTCAAAACACTTAAATTCTTCTCTTGAGTCTCTTCTCCCCAAGCCTTTGAAATATTAGCCAGCTCATTGCTGGCCATCAGCATTAGCAACTTTATCAAGCAAAACAATTTGTATCCCTGATATTGCTCACAGATGGCCATTCTCTACATGAGCTACTTTATCAAACATGACATTTACTTATAAGGTTGCTGAGGAGTGGGTTAAACATTTCCTAATATTTTTTACTGCTACATTCATTTTTTTCATATCCCCTTGCTCATCTATTAGTTATACCACATTGTCTCCGTGGAAATCCAGAGTGAAATAATTGAAAATGTATGCATTATGATATGCTTAAATAAAGCACTTTTGCTTTGATTTCATATTTCATTATATTGAATTATGAGTAGCATAAATGAATCATTTTTGCTTTAATTTCATTTTTCATTATATTCACAAAGAGTTAAACCTTATATATTTTACAAATCAAGTCAAAGGCCTAGTAACTTTTGATGTATTGATATATTTATGTTTTCACATATGTGTGTGTGTGTCTAATAACTCACTTCATGTCTTTGATACCAAGTATTTATTAACAACAAGATCTATAATCACCTATGGGGAAGTTATTTGGGCATGGTTGTGAGGTAGTTTATAGTTTGGGGTAACTATAGTGGAAAGAACCACTATAATGATGGGTGACACAATAGCATGGGCAAGGGCATATAATAAATAAATCAGAGAATGTGAGCTGGACACAAAGCCACATGCCTGTTGATTTCCACCTGTTGATGCAGTGTAGTCAGTTGCCTCCTAAAGTTCTGCTGTCATGACTTGTGCACCATGATGGTCTATAATATCAAACTATGATCTAAATAAATCATTTCTGCCTTGAGTTTTGTCACAAATTATGATATAGCAATAAATCTATAAATAGTTGCTACACACATATTTACTGTTATGCATCAAAGTTACCAATAAAAAAAAAAAACAGAGCACAGAAAAATCAAGAGCATATGTGTAATTTACATGAATAACATGACAAAAATATTTAATCATCAATCTGACAACAATGAAGTCATTTGGAATTATATCACAAACATTTTTAAAGCAAATAGTTAAAAATACATAGACAAATCTTATGGGAGTGTTAAATATTTTTCAAATGAATGATTCTGGTGTAGCATTAGTTTCCATTCCTTTTTATTTTCTGCTCAGTCCTGATATCAGTGATATATGGGGGTTTTCTACCTTCTGGACACAGCATTTTTCTATTCCCTTTTTATTTATACAACATATCCCAGTCACTAGAATATTCATTGCTTTTCTGTAACAAAATGTCAACTGCAATTTTCCTCTTACTGTGATTTAAATATGCAATGGATGCTGCTTTCAATACTTGTATAGATTAAAATAAAGTGGGCTGAATGTTAAGTCATGGTAATACTCAATAGGCATGTCTTGCCAAGCTTGAAGACATGAGTCAGTTCTTAGAACTTATTTGGCAGATGCAGAGAACAGACCCGGGGAGATTGTCCTCTCACCTCCACACACTCCATGGAAGGTTTGCAATCCAATGCACTCTCAAAAACAAGCAAGTGACACTCACAAAACAGTGAGATAAAGCAGCATTTTAGCAACTACTTTTTCATGCAAAAAATATAACTGTTAAAGTAATTATAGAAATATTTCCTAATTAAGAATACCATCATCTAATGGATGGTAAGATACATAGGAACTTTTTTCTTGACGATTCATAGGGAAAAGGAAGTCTCAAACCAAAGAGGACCTAGGAGCTTCACAGCTCAAAATAGTGTCAAATATATTGATACTATAAAGCCAGAGTATATTTGTTTCCTAAAAGTAGGAGGAAAAATTTCAGTTGTTATTAATAATTTAATAGAGCCATTGGAAAGCCAATACAAAAGCCCATTAAAAATGAAACTGGCTAATTGATTGTATTTTAGCATCATATTGGTGGTGGTGAGAGAAACAAGACACTCATTGTAAATAGAATTTTCATGATTAGTTATAATATTCCAGCTCAGGGCTGTGGCTAAGTGCTTTAATTGCTATAATTTATGAATTTTATCATGTCTTCTGTGTTAGGGTCTGAAGTATGTACATTCATTAAAATCCCTGTTCAAGGTCATACCATCATTGTCTGTCCTACTTTCATTGTTCCTATGCACTGAGGCCCCAGCTGAAAGCCCTGTTTAAGCTTCTCTCCATGGATAAACCGACCTTTGGCTTTCTCACTGCGGGTATGTTTATACCATGTGCTACATGACAGAATTCTATCTTGGGATGCTTTCCTACCTAGATGTTCTAGATATTCTCCGGATGCAGTCATTGTTATTTTTATTATTTTAGTTTTTTTTTTTTTTTTAACACCTTTAAGTCATTGATCGTTTTCTATCTCATCACAGAGCCAGGGGAGTATCTTAACCTAGGAGTGGAGTTTTGGAGAAGATAAGGCAATGTCTCCTGGATTTCAGTTTCTGCTTTCAACAAGCTTGGAAACAACATGAAAGCTTCCCAGAGTAATTCAAACTAAAA